>NC_028644.1:18781295-18810048 GCF_001406875.1 Solanum pennellii
ATATATATATATATATATATATTTCATAAACATTTGGACTTGTACGTGATCTATGTGTTGTATATTTGCATAAGATTTTGAGGGCTGATTTGTTCATGTCACCATGGGTTGTATTATAAGTAAGATTATACGTTATTAGCTTTTGGGGTATTTTAACCCATGTCTTCTAAAATAAAAACTTGCTTTATGTTTTGTAAGTTTGTGTGTAGCATGAATGACTAACTTCGGTACTCAGAAGTTGGTTATATTATGTTTAGTTCGTCCTTAAATGTGAAGATAATGCAAGCATGAAAAGCTTGTCGGTTTTGCTTAACAGATTTTGGGAGGCTTTTTCATCATTAGTTGAAATTCCATGCCAGATAATTTTTTTTATGAATATATGTTTAAAGTGGGTCTGATGCACATCCTTAACTAAATTATTCGTTATGAACTTAATCCCTCAACTAGAAAAATACAATCAGTATACCTTCGTTAATCTCTTTTAAATATCGCAAGTATTAAATTAGGTTTCCTGTTAAGTTGTAGTATCTCTCGAAAAGGGGCGCTGCAAGTGTTTGTATAAGAGCCTAGGTTTGTGGTTCTAGAATTTTTGTAGTAAGTTACTTGTATAATTATTTGCTTTTGAAAAGGTTCTTTTTGGAGTTCACGTTCAGTTACATGGTTTTTCATATTCTTATTCCATGTAGAGTGCACATGCATCATGTAAATGTACTTAATGCAGTGTGATCTTCCCTTCTGAAGGAATTAAGTTATGGGCACTTCTTCTAACCGACCTATGAAATATGCTTGTGAAGGTTCGGGTGCCTCTGTTTCTCAACCTCATGCACTGGAAGGGGTTGTAGAAAATATCTCGAATGAGCATGTTCCCCACACTAGTGGGTCTGAAGTGGGAAACCATCAGCGTGTAAGAGCTGGTTCACATCCTCATATGAGTCATTGCTAAGGCCATGAATCCTCCTTTTCAACAGATGGTTGAATTCTTCCACCACATGGCTGAATCGATGCATGATGCCATTGGGATTAACTTTGAGAAAATTAGGAAAATGGGTGGAGTTGAGTTTGAACACACTGTTGATTATACTAATGCTGAACAATGGCAAGATCTCATGGAGAGGATGTTTGAGCAGCTGGAGTGTTAAGATGTTGCGAAATTTAAGTATGATATTTCACTATTACAAAAAGGTGCTTATGATTTGTGGGTAAGTGTTTTGAATGCAAAAGTAAAGCCTCATGTTCTTACTTGGGATGATTTTCTTAAGGAATTTCACATGAAGTATGTACCACCGGCTTATTAGGATGCAAAGAAAAAAGAATTTTTGAATCAGGCAAAGAGGCATGTCTATTGCTGAATATGAACAAAAGTTTCTAAGTCTATCTCGTTATGTTGGAGGTATTATTAAAGAGGAAAAAGATAAGTTCAGGAAATTTGAAGATGGTTTAAATGATTCCATTAGGAAGAATGTGGAGATCTTGCAACATGAGAACTTTTACAAATTAGTGTCTGCTGCTTTTACATAGGAACAAATTGATAAAGAAGAAGCTAGTAGAAATGAAAACAGATTCCGAAAGCCTAGACCAGATTTTGGACAAAAAGCGAAAGGTTTGATAATGCTAAAGGCTAGTACTTATAATAGGCCATCTCAATAAAAAGAAATTATGGCCAAGGCAAGCCTCGCATTCCCACTTTTCTGCAATGTGAAAAAAATCATGTTGGTACTTGCAATAGGGCCTACCCTTCATGTTTTAATTGTGGAAGTTTTGATCATAAAGTGAAGGACTTTCATAATCCTAATAATTCTCCTTCCTCAAAAATTGAAGGTTTGGTTTATAAGCCTTCTGTTAATATACTCAAACTAATGAAGGTGCAAGGCCTAGAAACAACCAAGCAGCAAGTTCAACTGGAGATAATCAAGGTAGTGGACAAAGCTGTACTGCACGCGCTTATGCTATGAGGCAGAGGGATGATCAAGAAGCACAAGACATGGTTGTCGTTAAATTTCACTTATTTTTCTTGTGTGTGCTTACATTGTTTGATCTTAGTTTTCACATTTCTATATTTGTTCATTACTTGTCCTTCCTGAATATGTGAAATCCTTGAGACTTAATTATGATGTGCTGGTTGAAAGTCCATTGTGTTATCAGGTTGTCTGTAATCGAATTTATTATGATTGTCCTTCCGTGATTCAAAATCTAGTGTTCCCTGCTGACTTAATTGAAATTCCCTTTAAGGATTTTGATGTTATTATCGGGAATGACTTGCTTTATAAGTATCCTGCAGTCGTAGATTGTAGGTCAAAGCTTGTGGCTTTTAAAGATCCTACATGTTCACATATCATCATACAAGGTGAAAGATCTTTGACATGTATTTTTTCTGCGGCCTTGGCAAGAAAGTTGATGCGTCAAGGTTGTGGCGCATACCTAGCTCACATAGTTGATACACAGTTAGAGAGTCCTTGTATCAAGGACATAGTTGTTGTATGTGATTTTCCAGAAGTATTTCCAGAAAACCTTCCTGAATTGCCCCCGGAAAGAGAGGTTGAATTTTCAATCGAGCTTATTCCTAGACCTAACCCTATTTTCATCACTCCTTATAGAATGTCTCGCACAGAATTAAGAGAATTGAAATATCAATTTCAAGAACTTATTGAGAAAGGTTTTATTAGACCTAGTGTTTCTCCTTAAGGAGCATCTGTTTTATTTGTAAAGAAGAAATATGGCACTCTTAGGATTTGTATTGACTATAGACAATTGAACAGAATAACCATAAAGAATAGATATCCATTACCAAGGATTGATGATTTTTTTGACCAACTGAAGGGTGATAAAGTATTCTCAAAGATTGATTTTGGGTTTGGATACCACAAACTGCGTGTTAGAGAGAATGATGTTCCTAAAAATACTTCTAGAACACGGTATGGTCAATATGAATTTTTGTGATACCCTTCGGATTAACAAATGCTCCTGCGGTATTTATGGATCTAAGTAATTGAGTATTCAACCCTTATCTTGATCAGTTTGTGGTTGTTTTTTTTGATGATATCTTAATATATTCCAGAGTAGTGAAGACCATGAAAAACACATCAGGATTATTTCGCAGATTTTGAAGGAGAATGAACTTTATGCTAAACTTTGTATATGTGTGTTTTGACTTGATGAATGTCTTTTGTTGGACATGTTGTATCAAGTTAAGGCGTGAAGGTGGATTCTAGTAAGATACCGGCAGTTCTTGAATGGAGACCTCCCAAAAGTCTGACTGAAGTAAGAAGTTTCTTGCGCTTAGCAGGATACTATAGAAGATTTGTGAAAGGCTGCTCCTTTATTTCCTGCCCTTTGACTAAACTCTTGTTGAAGGAAGTAAAGTTTTTTTGGGATGAAAAATGTCAAAAGAGCTTTTAAACACTCAAATCCTTGTTGAATCAAGCGCCTATACTTACTCTACCAATTGAAGGGAAAGAATAACGTAATGTACAGTGATTCTTCTCACAATGGTCTAGGATGCGTTTTGATGCAAGAAGGGAAGGTAATATCGTATGCCTCTCAAAAATTAAAACCGCGCAAATTGAATTATCCTACTCATGATATTGAACTTGCTGCTATAGTGTTTGATTTAAAAATTTGGCAACATTATTTGTCTGGAGAGAAATGTCATATTTCATTGATCACAAGAGCTTAAAGTACTTGGGTACTCGAAAGGAGTTGTACCTAAAATAGCGTAGATGGCTTGAACTCATAAATTATTATGACTACACGATTGATTATCATCCAGGTAAAGCTAATGTAGTTGCCAATGCCTTAATTCAAAAATAATTCTCAAGCATTTATTTGAATCCTTTGACATTGCTCCTTGAGATAAGAGTCATGAATGTTTGTTTTACACCTGATTCAAAAGGTTCAATTATTGCTAATTTGCAAGTAAAGCAAATATTACTTCAACAAGTGAAGGAAGCACAAAAATTAGATGAGAAACTTGTAAAATTAACTAGAGAGGTCCAAAATGGGGAGAATCTGGATTTTAAATTAACAATGGATGGCGTCTTACTTTATCAAAACATGTTATGTCTCCCTAATGATGACAACTTGAGGAGAGAAATATTGAAAGAACCACATATGTCACCATATGATTTGCATCCTGGAGGTACAAAGATGTACCATACTATCAAAGAAAATTATTGGTTGAATGGTATGAAGAGATACATTGCGGAGTTCATTTAAAAATGTCTGGTTTGTCAGCAAGTAAAGGCAGAACATCAAGTCCCGGTTGGTTTACTACAGCTCTTGTCGATGTTGGAATGGAGATAGGAAAGAGTAACTATGGACTTTGTTTCTGGACTTCCTCGCACTCAAAGAAATCATGATGCAATATGGGTGATTGTAGATAGGCTAACAAAGAGCGTTCACTTCTTAGCAATTAGGATGGATTATTCACTTGAGCATTTAGCCGAGTTGTACATTAATGAGATTGTAAGACTACATGGGATCCCGATGTCTATTATATCTGACCGAGACCCAAGGTTTACATCTACATTTTGGGGCAGCTTGCAGGAAGCTTTGGGTAAAAAATTGAAATTTAGCACTTCGTTCCATCCTCAAATAGATGGACAATTGGAAAGAGTGATATATATTTCGGAGGATATGCTTCGAGCTTGCACTATTGAGTTTGAGGGTAGTTGGGACAAACACTTGGCTTTGATAGAATTTGCTTACAATAATAGCTACCAATCAAGTATTGGAATGCCTCCCTATGAAGCTCTTTATGGAAAAAAATGTCGGACCCCTCTTTATTGGAGTGAAATTGGTTAAAGAAAGCTTATTGGTCCTAAAATTGTTCAGCAAACTGAGGACAAGGTGAAAATTATCGAGGATCATTTAAAGATTTCTTCAGATAAACAAAAGTCGTATGTTGATATAAAAAGGTGTGACATTGAATATCAAGTTGGAGATAAAGTATTCTTAAAAGATTTTGAGATTTGGACAAAAAGGAAAACTTAGTCCGCGATTTATTGGACCTCATGAGATACTTGAAAGGGTCAGACCAGTTGCATATAAATTGGCTTTACCACCTGAGTTACACAAGATCCACAATGTCTTCCATGCTTATATTCTTAGAAGATACCTTCTGATACATCTCATGTTCTTCCAATTGAATCTATTGAGGTGAATCCTGACTTGACGTATAGTAAAAAACATGTCCTAATTAAAGCTCGGGAAGTAAAGCATCTTAGGAACAAGAGAATCCCGTTAGTAAAGGTACTTTGGATTAACCATTCTAGAAAAAAAGTTACCTGGGAGAGAAAAAGACATGAGGACTCAATATACGCATTTGTTTCAGGACAAGCTTAATGTAATTTCGTTAAGAAATTTCATTAATGGGGAGAAAGTTTTAACACCCCTAAGATACTATACCATGATTTAGATATCCATACATTACAATAATATGTTTTATTCTCATTTTGGAAACTTGAAATTTTGTGATAATTGAAAATGTGCTTAACATAAATTGTTATCGTAATTTAACGTATTATATGGTGGTATTTGCGTTATTTTGTAATTATATTTACACATATATTGGAAGTGTGGGTATAAGGTTCATCAAAATTGGTATATATTTATGCTTTTTGGGCAGTCAACTATTTTTAAGGGCAGCCCTTTTGGTGACATGTGTACATGTAATGAGGATCATTTTGAATCTATATACTTTACACCTCCTTTGGTTGATTTCGTTTTCCTAAAATTTATGAACATTATAACATTAGCTAAACAGTTGTTCTTTAAAATCAAGAGAAAAACTAGCTCCTTTTGGCTGAATTCGACGCACACACACTTCATCTTGATAAGTTCAAAAGAATTTCTTTTAATACTGGGTAGTGTATGGTAGTTTAATCATATCTCGTTCAATATAATAAAAATTACATTACATAAATATAGTATGGAAAGACGATTTGTAGTTCTACAAATCTTATGTTTATTCAAAACTCTAATTTTGTTGTTATGGATTCGAAATATGGGACGCAACATAGGAAAAGTTCTGTCCAGCTACTGGAATTAAAAATCCTGTCTGTTAAACTGTTAGTATTTTAATAATATCTTTTTTGTACAAAACTTATTTTTAGATTATTCTTGATTATTTGCAAGCTTAATAGATTTACCTACATCTTTTATGAAAGATATAAAGTCCAATTTTTCAATTTCCTATTTCAAAACTAAGTTTCAACATGAAGTACTTCTATTGGACAAAATCACAGTTTTAGGAGCTTAGTCATATTTGTACAAGCTAGGATTGCTTGTGATGAATATCCTGTTTTACCTCAACATTATTTAGATACTAGAAATTAAATAATATATTGAATTGTATTTTTAAGGTTGTATATACTCGTGGAAAAGTTGAGGACCTTCATACATTGGTTGGTCTACAATCTGAACTCTTGAAGTCATGTTGGACTGTTTAATTGCTAAAGCGTTGAGGTTTGTGTATAATCTTTTAATTGTACTATTTTTACCTGCTGGTATATCTGAAAGTTTATACTGGTACAATGATCACCTCTTGTCACTTTGCATTGTTTTGTTGTTGTTGTTTATGACGTTAAAGACTCTTGTGTAACTCGCCCACTTGTACGGATTGTTTGTTTACTTGGCATTCTTGTTGGGACTTACTCCTTCTAGGGGATTGTGGCTGTGACTTTGTCACTATTGGCATGTCTCTTGATTTGAATCATTTGTCATTTTGACTCTGGGGATTTTTATTTCGTCTTAAGTATGGGAGTTTTCCATTTAAGTACGAACCAGAAAGCCATTTTTAATATGGTTCTTGGTTCTCTTGATTATTGGGCTTTGACCCTTCTTGATAAAGGGTGTCGACCCTTCTTGCTTCTGCTCGTTCTTTGTGTGAAGACATTATGGATATATTGGGCGAGTCTTGTTATTGAGCCTCCTGGAAAATTGTGCTATGAACGTTATTTACATTTGGAGCTTTAATTATCCAACTTGATATTCTTTGTATATTCTTTACTTGATTTTCTGATTATATTTCAATTACACTGCTCTTGACATGAGAATGATCAATTGATGAATCTAAGGGCGCCGGATCTATAGTTTTTACACCACTAAGCTTTATGCTTAGCAATAGTTGTTTCTAGCGTAGGGAATGTTCGAGAAGACAGTTCAACTGTGTCTTTGAAGATGGATACTTGGAAGTGTTAAAGAAAGATTACACTTGCATATAGGCATATATATATGTGTGTGTGTGTATTTATATATATATTGCATAAACTTTTGGACTTGTATATGAATAATTTGTTGTATATTTACATGAGATTTTGAGGGCTAATTTGTTTATGTCACCATGGGTTGTAATATAAGTACAACTAAACGTTATTATCTTTTTGGTGTGTATGAACCCATGTCTTGTAAAATACTAATTTGCTTTAAGTTTTGTAATTTTTTGTGAACCATGAACTGGCTGATTTCCGTACTCGGAAGTTGGCTATATTATTGTTATTTCATCCTTAAGTGTGAAGATAATACAAGCAAGAAAAGCTTGTCAGTTTTGCTTAACAGATTTTTGGAGACTTTTTCTTCATTAGTCAAATTCCATGCCATATAATAATTTTTTTTTGAATATATTTTTCAAATGGGCGATATGCACATCCTTAACTAAACTATTCGTTCTAAACCTAATCCCTCAACTAGGTAAAAAATAGTAACCTCGTTAATCTCTTTTAAATATCGCAACTATTAAATTAGGTTTCCTGTCAAGTTCTAGTATCTCTCGGAAACATGCGCAACATTTATTCCCTCATGATTCATAATTAATTACATGTCAACTTATTCAATTCTAGTCATGCGTGATCATATAGGTTCAATTTCACCTTTACAAGTGAAGACCAACCCAGATCAATCAAGCCTAGTTTAATTCATATGTAGGTGATTTTATCGTGATCAAATAGTTTAGAATACAATTGAATAAAGAGTATCAACATATAACCTTCATCTAGTCTCTAATGGTCTAAAATCACCACAATCACCTTCAAGTTATATGACCACAATTCACAATGAAATCATCATGAAAACAAAGCATACTTATCATATAAACATCATTGCATGCTACCCACTAGATTGGGATCACAATTAAGTCTTACCCACAATGCAACACAACCCTCTATAGAATGGGGTTCTTTGGATTCACAATTGAAGGGAAACTAGGGAGACTTCATGGACGGAAGAATCCATGAATTAATATATTTCTCATACATTATATTAGAAACTCAATTCCAGCTTGAACCCTTGGTGAATTCACCCTAAGATGTAGCCCCAAACTTCTCTTCTACTTTAAAAGTGTTCTTGAGAGTTCTAAGGTGAGAGAGAATTTTTTTATTTGGAGTCTAGAGTCTAAGGTTTTTTTATTGTTTAAATACTCCTAAAATGCCTAAAATCATTTGATTTAACCACCAATGCATTTATTTGGATGTGGGGTGAATTTCCCAATTCACCCCTCCACTTTATAGTTAGCTGCGAGGAAAGTGCAGGCGACGGTACCACCTACGTGGCGTCGACCAGATGAAATGTCGTACAGGAAAACGTAATCTTGGTCAGAGACTGATCCAAGGGGTCTTTTTCTCAAGAGTTTAATTTTCAACCTACGCCTCCCTATCGGCGGGGCGTCGACCAACACACAAGGCGTCGATTGCCTCGTCGATTGACACTACCCAACGTGTGTCTAAGCCATGGTTGGGGTCCTCTTTGAGGGACTTTTTTTGAGACCTTGGGGAGTTTTGAAATGATATCTTGTCCCCAATTACACTCATATGCATGCTAGGGTCCTTCTATAGAAGTTTGAACACCAAACAACCCAAGCAACATACCCATAACTTATCGGACGTTCTTGGTCTTTTCACCTCTAAACTCTCTCAAACTATATACACTGACTATAAACACTACATTTGACCATTTTAAGACCTTATATTCTCATGGCACCAAATGTAGGTTGTATTTGGACTTAATTCATTTTTAGGTCCTTACTGATGATGTGGGTTTAAATGTGCCTAGATGATAAAGTTTTGAATGTCCTTAATGTTCCTACCCTGAGTTTCCTAGAACTTTTCTATGTTAAGAATTACCTTGATTGATTGACATGAAGTTGAGTGATATAGACTCTCATTTGTGATCTCTTCAAATCCTCATTTAATGGTGTGTCAGTGAAGGGCTAGAAAGAAATGGTTGCTTCTAGAGAGATCGAGGAAGTGATGTTAAGAAGGTTTTGCATAAAATTGATCCCAAAAGGGGGGATATGAGGATTGGTTAGAAGCACTGGTAAGTTAAGGTTCCCTTGGAAAAGATAATTTTCTCTTAGATGGGTTTACCCTAAGTGGGGGATAATGATTTGAGTAGGAAGGTTGTTGATATCCCTATCTTTTCCATTTATTCTTACTCCAAATTGAAATCAAAGAATTCCTAGTAGCTTGTTCAAGTTATAGAGTATTGCGTATGAGTATAAGTTGCATGTTCTCCATATCTTATGTATGTTTTAAATAACAATATGTTGTGCATATTTTGAAAGATTTCATTGCATAAAAAGGGCATTTTTTGTAAATTGTATTTTTCTCATGTTGTTATGCATCTTGATGTTGAAAATTTGCATTTGACTTCATCAGATGGTTCAATGAACATGCTTGATCATACTTCTGAGGTGAGGTATTGAGTTTTCTTTAAATGAGAAAAGATGAGTCCCTCTAAAATTGCATAATTTTGTAACTTGGGGGTGTTGATATAAGCTGATTATTGAAGAGTGATGGTGTGACTAGCCATTATTATTGATGTGTGCCTATGAATGATAATAATTTCCCTAAATGATGTATGATCATGAAAACTAGTGTTGTGCTAGAAATTGAACTTTTGTGGAATAACTTTCTATGATTGTGATGTGTTTTGTGTGATCTACCATTTTGACTTCATGATAAAGGGCGTATGAGCATACTTTGGTTAGGAGTAGAAAAATTCTCCTTAAAATAAATTAACCTTTGTGAAATTCTTGTGTATGAACTTGAAGATGTTAGTATGTTTAAGGAGAAGGAAATTCCTCCTTGAACATAACTAAACATGGTGAAGATATGTATGTCCTTGATGGTGTGATATCCTAATGATAAGGTTTTTCTCAATCTACATTACTCATGATTTATGTGCATTTAGTATGAGTTACTCATTAGCCTCTTGAGTTGTAGTGCTAAAATTGCTTATGTGTTACTTAAAGGTTATTGCATAATTAAACTTTTGATGAAATGAAAAATATAGGATCATGTCATGATTAGGAAAAATATGTTCCTCCTATGAACATGAGAAAGACCTATGTGTTTGATGCCTTAGGAGTGAGTGAATAAAGTTTCTACTTGCTTGTGTTGCATTGAGTGCATGATGGTATGAAGGTTTTTTTCCTTGTAAGTTTGGTGCATTGACTATAACATGATGCTTTGTTGATTTTGGTGAGTTTCTAAGGGGGTCATTGAAGTCCTTGAAAGGGTCGAAAATGTCCCTAATGTCATTCGAGGACGAACGTTCCCAAGTAGGAGATATTGTAACGACCCTCAAAATGAAACAGGATAATCTAGAGCCTCATATGTTGTTTCAGAACTAACAACTTGTTAATAAAGTGTTTCAAAGCTTGTGATAGTCGTTTTATAGAGTTTCTAAGTCAAACGTCAAAGGACAACAAAGACGTCCGAAAACTAGTCTTTTGTGTGCTATTGTGTCCTTGTATGTTTGCCTTGTTTTTATGTGTTGTTTGGAGTCTAAAACAGTGGAGGTGACCCTAGTGTTTTAATAAACATGTTCAGGGTCAAAAAGTTTGGTTGCAACTCCCTAAGGACCGACCTAGGGGTCCTTGAGAAGGACCCAACTTATGGCCAACAAGCAGCCCAAGGTAGCAAGAGTTTGCTCATTGGTGAAACATGTCCATGTCGCGGACTAGGTTCTCAATAGGCCAAATGTTTTGTCCGGCTCACATACGAGTAGCAGATTGTACTGTCCCAAAATTTAATTCCAAAAATCTTGTGGGAACCGCTCCGCGATGTGGACTTGTTTCCAACGAAATTCCAAAACTGAAAGTTAAATTTGACATGTCTAAAAGTCCAAATAAGTATAGGGGTATTTTGGGAACTTTGGGAGTCGTTTATAAAGTGATTTTAAGACTTTTTTAACCCCTTTACCAAGGAAAAACCCAATACCCAATGATAAATCAAAACCGTATAGCTCTCTTCTCTTCCAAATTCTCTCAAAACCTCTAATGAAGACTAAGCTCAAGGTTCAAGCTAGGGGCTGCATTTTGATCATTTCTTCTCAAATTTTTCATGGATCGTCCATCACAAGGTATGGTAATCGTTGATCCTTAGTTAATCTTCCATATAAGGAGTTCAATCAATGATTTTAAAAAGTGATTCAAAGATCAAAGTACCTATCTTCCAATCTAGCCATGCATTAATTGTCAAATTTAATTTAAAAGCATTCTAATGATGAATTTATGATTAGCTACTGTTTTAATTATGAATTTCAATCCAATTTCACGAAGAACTCATGATCCTCCTAATATTCAAATTGGCCTATAATGTGGTTGTTGTGGTCTTGATTATATGCTGATTGAATTATGATTTGATTATGTTGAATTACCTATTACTATTGTTATCCATGTAAATTGAATATGAATTGTGGAGGAATGATCTAGGTGATCATAGCTAGGAGAATTGGTGAGTTGACCTAAATCTCTTTATCTAGTATGGAATCGACCTTGAAATTGTGTGGTATGGTCCACTTATGGTGGTGGTGTTTACATTCTTGACTATATTTACATGTTTTGATCATGGCCTTGAGGGAAATTAATGTAGATTGAATTTATGTGATGACAATCAAGATTATGAAGGTTATATGAGTAGTCTTCCACTCTAGTTGAATGTTCTAGATGTGTAGATGGTGTTATTTATATGTGATGATCATGTTAGGGTTAGGTGTGGTCTATCTGATTAGTGGTGATGAGTACTCTTGTAGAATGACCCTTACCTATTTGAACCTTGTATGAATATAAGATCTTATGCATGTTAGGAGTCTTCTATTCTAATGTTGAATATGCTCTTGTCTCCAATGATGTAATATAGGTGTGTGGTCTAGATTCCCTAAATACTCTATATGTGAGTTGTTACTGACTTGAGGGATGATGTACTTGTGTTGTGATCTTTAGAGGTAGGCTTCCTCAATACCATGTTATTGCCATTATGTGATCATGTTGACTAATGTACACACAAACCTCATGCATATCAATGAGAACGACAGATTCATGGTGACTAAGTAAAGGATAGTTCTCCTATACATCATTACCTATTACTATGCAAGTAAGTCTATGATTAATGAGGTTATGAACATGTGTTCCTAGAGGTGTTTATGTGAAGGTATATCTCACATATGTATGAACATACACATGATTGTATGAATGGTAGACTTATGTTAAAGGACATTCTCACATGAAGTAGTAACTATGATGAAAAGACATTCTGATCTTAGAAACCTTTGATCTATATGATGTATGAAGATGCAAGCTCCTAAATCCTTATTTGTAAACTAATGTAATAAAGGCTTAAATATATTTGAAAAGGGAGTTTGAGCTTAGTACCGAGTTATCATGACAAATGAGAGTGGGGGCTTCACGTTTAGTAATTCCAGCTACCCATAAGAGAATCTTCACATTTAGTAAGTCCGCGTTCCCAACATAGATGTTGTCTCATGAGATGAAGACCTCCACGTCAAGCAACTCAAGGTTTCTTGTGGCAATGTCCTTGTTCCATAACTGCGTACCCCTGTGGGTCTTATCTTAGTGGATCCACTAGAGTAGCTATTATGTATGAAGGTCCTACCTTGGCAAGTAGTACCTTCTTTTCTGAATGGGAGAAGAACACCAGAATCGATGTAGCTCACATGGTCTATATCAGTTATTGCTATGTCTCCCTAAAGTTAAGAAATGAACTAAGATAATAATATGAACTCTAATCATAACTCCTTTAGAAGGATACTTAGTATAGGTAGGAGAATGGATTCTACCCATGCATTGCACAAATGAACTTCAAGAAAGGATAAGATTAGGACATTCATCAAAGTAAGACTTATGTTATGTATGTATGTTTTGTATGAATGCATTTTAAATGACTTTGCTATGTCAAGACATGAATTATGATTATGTATGTGAAATGCACTTATGGATTCTAAATGAGTTTACCTTGTATATATTGGGGTAGGGACTCCATGTGTACATTGCACAACTAAGCTTGTGAAGGGGTTGTGAGGGAAGTTTACCGATGATATGAACTAAATGAGTTATTACTTATTACTTAGGTTGTAGTAAAGGGATGACTCCTTACATGATTCTATGAAGTATGTGGCCTTATACCTAGTGATAAATGAAGGTGTTATGACTTGTTGAGTATGATATGCCTAGTCTTGGGTGACTTCTTAGGAACACTTGGTGTAAGTAGTATTATGGGATGCTACCTACACATTGCACTAGTGTGACTTGGGGGTTGTTTTAGGTGATTGTTATTATGTGAAGCATATGTCTTATGATGTGCTTATGACCCTATGATTATATGTGGTTGTGTTGATGAAGCATATTTGTGAAAGACTATCGTAGGTGACCTTAAGGTGATACATTGTACTAAGTACACTTGATGGTTGCTTACGGAAAGAAGCCAAGGTAAAAGAGAGGTAATTAGTTGTATATAATGAACATGCCTCAACATGTGATAAGTGACTTTATGTGTTATTGTGAATAGTATCCATGTCAACTTTATGTATATGAACTTTGTTGTGGTTATTGTGCCAACGTTCATGAAGTTTACTAAAAAGACATGATGCATGATTTCTAATTAAAGACCTCTTTAAATGCATGTTTTTCATACTTAGTGCATTCTTGTAATAATACCATTCTTGTTCATGTTTTTACATAAAGTGTAGGTGGTGATGGCTAGAGGATGTCTCCTAAGTGAAGGGCTTGGATAGATCTCCCAAATTCAAGGAAAGGGGTCCTTATGATTCAAGTATTTCCCTATGTCAAGTTCTTATTCAAATTATGTAATAGTTCAGATGTTATTTCATGTTGTTAAGGGTCGTGTTCCTATTCTATTCTATTGAGTTGTGTCTTATGTTGGCAAACAAGACTTAGAATCTAATTATGTAATTATGATATTTTATATATGTATGAAGTGAAGATTATAGTATACGATGTGCTATGAAAAGTTTTAAATTTTCTGCTATGTTTATGTCTATGCAATGAAAGATGTATAAGGGCATGTATGAGACCTCCGAGAGGCCAAGAATACCGTGTTACTTCTAGGGGGTGGTCGTCGTCGTGACAAAACCCATGGTACTAGAATTTTGGGTCACGTGGGGTCCAAATTTCCAGTTTTCTTGAGCCTCCATAGCTATAGCTTAAGTAGCTACGGCTTATTCTTGAGTAGTCATAGCTTGAGAAAAAGTTAGAAAAGCCGACCTAATCTCTGTATCTGTGATAGCCGAAGGATTTACCAGAGCTTAATCACCTTGAGGACCTTTCTCTTAAGTAGGAGTTTGATTTCCTTGTGGGGGAACTTGGTTAACTTGAGAAGGATCTCCTGCATTAGCAATCTCCTCTTCAAATCTTCTCGCGGGTGCCCTTCTAGTAGTCATAGCCTATAACTACAATAAAAGGATAAGATGAAAAAGGACACATAGAGTTAACACTCTCAAGGAACCACTTCAAGATTACCAAAAAGGTGAGAATTTCTTAAGCATCACATAGCCTCTCATAAGTGTGATGCCCTTCACAATTATGAATAAGGCTCTACATAGACGTAGTTTAGTGAGACACCAATCCTAAGATAACTTAACCTCATGATCTGATACCATGTTTGTCATGACCGGTGAGTACCCCCTAGACCTAACAGGTGTCTTCGTCCTCGAAGAGGACTTAGAATAGCCCGTAGCATACATCATCACATATCAAAGGTAGAGAAACTGCGGAAAATTTTAAAATTTTACATAGAGAAGTATACTTAGACTTCTCACATATCATACATGGAAGTTTACATAGACTACTCGCTTATGAAATTTGCATATACTTCTTTTTTAGTCAACATAACCATTTCATTTAAGTAGTCTAATAATTTGTCTCACATATAACCATCTAAAAGGGAATTACAAAGTTGGACATAGCCCTTACACTAGTACAATATTCCACATATAGGCTTACAACAACAGTCTCAAATATAAGAAAGAACAAATGTCTTTAGACATATTCAATATCATAGCTAGAGTAGAAGAATGGCATCATCCTCGGACTTGAGGACTCACCTGTAAACTGGGAACAAATCCAAGTCTTCCTTGAAATGGCGTTATACTCTTCAATGGCCCGAACCTACATATTTGAAGAAATATAAATAATATGTGTTATTACAAACTACATGTACTAAGTATGGATATATGCAAGTCACACATTTGAAAGCATGCACAAAGGGCCATTTTGTTTTAAAAGAATGCTAAGTCATTTTTAAAGGCTTTATTCACATACAAGAGCATATACAAGACAATGATAACCATAACATCAAGACAAGTTCACATCCATATACAAGAATAGCATCATCATAAAGTCATATTGACATTTCATGTTCTAGAGTTCATATCATCGAAACATACAATACCCTTACTCACAATCCATCCCAAGCCTACAAGTACAATGCTCATTTGAAGCCCAATAACCCCACATAATCAAGTAAACTAGAAAAGAGACCATAAGCAATGTCTATACTTTATATACATCATATCATGTGTAGTCATCATTTACGTGGCAATTTAGGTCAATATCATGTACATATATGAAGTCAACATCATGTAAGGTCAACATTTGCATTTCATTCATAAGGTAAGTACACAAGAACAACCTCCTAGGAATCCCCTCAAAGTTAATTTGTGCAATGCATAGGTAAAGTGACATACCCGTACCTACACTAAGTATAACTCTTCAAGTCACCCTAGTTAGTGTCTATCTTTATTACTTTAATTCATTCTTTTTTACTTTCGGGAACAATCGCCGTAGCTGACAATAGACCATGTGAGCTATCATGGAATCCGGTGTCATGAAACCCTACACCAAAATAATGTGCTCTACTTGCCAAGGTAGAACCATAACATGAACATAGCATTCTAGGTGGATCCACTAGCTAGTTTTCTTATGGGGGAAACATAGTTAAATAACTAGGAGATAAACTAGAAACTCATGTATGCAAATTTCATGGTAGTCTCTATCTCGTGACAATCGTTGTGAGCCTACCTTCCCACCTTAGAAAAGGACACCTGTCATATTAGTTTGTTCGGTGCTAAGGTAAAGTCCCTTTTTGATATGTCTTTAAGACTTTCTTAATAATCATATCTTATCATAGGCTATAGTAGAATAACCCCTTGTATACTCATGTCATTAGCTCATTAGGTATCGGATGAGAACTTCCTGTCATCACAAATCATCATTAGTGAGATCAACACATCATAGTCATATCATATAAGGCACACAAGAGAATCACCTTCAACCTTGTATGATCATACCCTTACCATGGTTTCACAATTCAACATATTCATAAAATACCATCACATTCATCATATCATCATCTTCCTAATCTATTCACATAACCATACTTCAATTGAACATCATTATCAAGAATTGACCATCGTTATTGAAGTGGAGAAATTACAATCTCAAAAGTCTTACCAATAGTTTCCATGAATTTCCTTCAAGATCTTACCCTCAATTTCACCATATTCATCCAATAATCCAATCACCATAATTGTATAATAGTAAATTAAGCAATGACATATCCAATTGCAACATCCCTAATCATCTATAAGCCTAATTAATAGTTAGAGTTGCGAAAAGGGGTCATCAATGGGATCTTCAAGAACAAGATCAAAAACACAATAAAAACATGTTATTTGACAGTCCATGAAGAAACAATACCATCAACACCAATATATCCACTCATATACTCATTATCTTAATAAAATTTATCAAATAAGATCCAAGATTTAGAGAAGAACGTGAATTCTACGGAATTTGGATTAAACAACAATTAACCATTATTATACACATAAACAATTCTTATTAATCCTAATTCGTCATAATTGATCACCAATTTCATGTATAAAAAGAAACCCATGTGTAGAGAAAACCCTTGATTTTTAGGAGATTTAGAAATCAACTTTGAATGGACCTCTTGGGGAAAGGAATCCCAAGAGTGAAGAACTCACACCTTAATGAAGTCTTTATCCACAAATTCGAACAAGAAAATGTTTTCTTCTTCTCCAAGCTTCCAATGCTATTCGATGGAGGTTGAGTAGAGAGAGAATTTAGAGAGAAGTGAGAGTGATTTTGGGGAATTGATTTGGGTTTGTAATAATGACTTAAAACAAAGTCTAAATCAATGTATATTCATACCCTAAATTACCCAAAAAAAATACCTCACTTAATCAGGTCTTTTTGTGAAGTCAAATTGACATAAAAATAAGGCGATCAAATCAAGGACATCGTTGCGCGTTGCAGAGGCACTTTCAAATTTTTTTTTTCTGAAATACGGTTTGAGGCAGTGAGCCTCGTGAAGGCCTCAAAATATAAGGCATTTTTTTCCTATCAATTGTGGTGGGCGCAACGCAAGGGTACCATCACATCTTGGCTAATCGCAGACTGCTTTGGAAGCCTCCTTACAAACGTTTGGGTCTTTCTCAAGGACCATTCTTGTGGTCGTTGAGGATTTGTAACTGAACATTTTGACCCTATAAACATTATTTTACCTATTTAAAGTCTTTTTACAAGTTTTATACTTTATAAGATACTCCCAAACCTTCACAAAATATAAGGACATCTACTAGTTCAATTTTGCTAGTTTTCGAACGTCAAGGTCTTCCTTTGACATTTAGCCTGTAATCCTTATAAATCATGTTTATTATATTACTCTAGTTCTGGAAAAATCAGTTTAATCATTATTTAATAGGTGAGGCTCTATCCTAGATCATAGGACTTTCGGGGTGTTACAGTTAAATAACATATTCACAAACCTACATTAACCCCTAATTACCAACTGACCCAACCCCTAACTTCCAACATAAAACAAAAATGCTGAAAATTGGGAGCATTCACGTTTGTCCATATATGGATAGTAGATTGATCTATTGTTCGTAGTTTGGTCTTGTGGTTTTGATCAGCAACTCATATTTTTCAGGTATGTGCAGGCATGACCTACGGGGCGTAGGTTGACCTACTGAGCGTAAGTGGCAACCGTAGGTCACCAAAGATAACACCTTTGGGGACTATTTTTCAAGTCCCCTTCAAGGACTCCTTGGGTGGTCGTATCCGGATGTTTAACCCCTAATTATGTCCATATAAGTATAGGAACCATTTATCATGATTTTAACCTGCACAACAACACTCCAAAAGTCCACTACAAGATCCTACAACACACTAGTTCAATTCACTTGTTGAACTTACTAGTTTCTGAATGTTATAGTTGTTTCTTAACTTTTGACCTCCAAACTCCTCACCAGACTTAAATAACCATTTTACATCATTTAAACCTTACCATAACTCAAAACAACCTCTTTAGGCTCTAGTCCCATCTACTAGATTCCATCAACCAATAAATACATCTTATTAGGTTCTATGCAGTGTCTCACTATCATAATTTTAACAATCTATCCCCACATAACAGTGCAAAAACTTCCACACATCTCTGTTTGTCACCCAAACCAAACTCAATCTACATAAATGTCTGATATAAAATGCCTAGTAAGTATGCGCAAAAACCAGTTTACATCCATAGTCATATTTGAACTTATATGTGAAAATACATACAACCTTCAACTTCAAACCGAGGCTACCCCTAAACGTGGACACAGGACCTAGGATCACGAATGACCCCAAGATAACCCTACTGGCATATCATAAGCAAACTAAATTAAATTGAAGCATTAAATATTGTGAGGAAGCTAAGCCTATGATAATCTGAAAAGATGGGGAATACCCATATACTAAATCTTAGTATATGGAAATTGAGAGTTTGAAATATGATTAGAAAATTCAAACTCTAATACTAAAGTTGAAACTAACTATGGTTGAAATAAATCCTCTACTAATTAGAAATGTTGTGACATGCCCCAACTAGATCTAGCATAATTGAAATTAAAGCTAAGAGAAAGAAATATAATCATGTCACTCATCCTAAAAGAATAAGGACTCACCACTGATGCTGTTAAACTGAAGATCGCGAACCTATCTAAGCGTGATCTGGAATCTGAGAACCTAAACCTACATCACGAGAAGATGTAGCATTAGGTATGTGTCAGTACTTGAAAGGTACTCAGTATGCATGATAAAATAAAGTTGAATAATAACATAACTGAATAAAGCAATAAAGCAATGATATAATCTGAACATGGTAGAAATGCTAAGTATACTGAACTTGAGCTAACTGAATGCAATGACCAAGTTTATATCATGCGATACCGAATACCAAACTGATAACATGGTAAATGCAATGGAATCTGGTTAATTTGTGGAGCTACTAATGACCGACATCAAATCACAAAGTTAAATATAGAGTTTGATGTATACGCCCCATCGAGAGGACCAAATATACACTACAAAATGTATAAAGGCATGACATGAGTGATCACAAGAATGTTGCCCACATAGGGGACTCACAACCTATGGGACACGTAGTTTTGGGACTTGCTGGTTATTGACCCTAGTTCACTCAGTATTAAGTCTACTCCGAACAAAATATATAATTTAGCAATTTATAACTAAAATGTTGTAAATTTTGGATAGCTCAAATACAGACATGCTTACTGAAAATGCAACATTAATGTATTGATAATGAAATATTTACAACTGGAGCATGTACAACTGAATGATCCAACCTAGCATATGCAGTTATTGAACTAAAAGAAATACATATCTAGGGTTCTTAAATTATGAAATGGTTTATAATAAAACATGCTAAAGATCATGATAAACTGATTAGGAATAATATAGTAACTAATTCATGATAATCTACTTAAATCCTAGAAACTCTAGGTCTAGTTGATAATAAGGGAGTCAAGAATATGGGAACCAATGAGTAAAAGGAACCCACTATAGAAATCCCACATCCTTGGTGAAGAATTCCACAGAGAAATATTTCAATTAGGGTCGAGAATTAATGGAACCTTGTCGCATACTTTAACTGGGTATCTTGAATTCATTCTCCTTTTACGTTTAATTTTTTCTAATATTTTTTGAATGATCTGACTTAGGTAAGTTCTAGTTTGTTTACTAGGATAAAAATAACCAAAACTATGTAGTTTAGGGGTTAAACGATGTAGTTTAAGTGTCCAACACATAGGGGAAAAGACCAAACGATCCATGACTTAAAATTATGCTAAAGCAACCTACAGAGGTATCGGTGATCCTTTGACTGATCAACAATCCGTCCTGTCAGATGATGGATTCTTGGAGGTCTTGTGGGTCTCGACCTATGGAATGATTGATGATCCATCAACTTATCCATGATTTGTCCTGTCTGTTCATCGATTGATTTTAAATGATGGATTCCTTGGGTCTTGAGGGTTTCAACCTACGGACTGATCGACGATCCATCAACTGATCAACGATCCCTCCTGTCAGTCCGTCGATCCTATTTAGAGACTAGGTTCTGAGGGTCTTGACCTATGGACAAAGTGATTTGTCATGGACTGATCCACGATCCTTCATATGGGTCATTCTTTAGAATGGTTTTCTTTTTAGTTTTTGGGGAGGGTTGCAGATCTGAAACACGGACCACCAGCATGGGTCGTGGGACACCCTACGGTCCATGGGTGGCAATCATTGGATACACCTGCAACTTTTGGAAATTTGCATTAAGGTTGTTTTCGGATATGGGGTGTTACAATATGAGAGATCTTACTCTTTCACCTTTCTTAAATTCTTTCAATGACGTAAATTCAAATTACCTTGAACTCTTCTATACACCAAACATTTTTACATTTCACTGACTTCCTTATCGATATTATCCTTTCACCAACAACCCATAACATTTTGTCTTATAATCTAACGCAACATTTTTAAGTAAACCCTCCCTTAGGTCCTTTAAAAATCAAAAATAATATATTTTTACAATCCAAACCATATATAAGTCCTTCTAAATTATCAAACTCAATATGACTGATCATTTATTTTCTTACCAATTTATACCTTGACAAAATGCACTACCATGAACGTAGACTTTCAATGAAAGACTGAAAATCAAATTTTAACTATACCAATTAGCAAACTTGAAACCACAAGAAACAATTATTACCACACTCGAGCCAAATGTCTATAGACTCCTATCTCAAATTTTATCCAACAATTTTTAACCAATATGAATGACATGTAAGACTATCACCATAAGTAGACTAAAAGAGATGGAACGACGTGTCTCTAAACTCAATTCTCCACTCTCTATTATACATCTTAGACACTTGAGTAAATTTCTTTGTTCTTGTCTCCTTCTAAAAGTTATTCTAAAGGTTAAACTGTATCCCACCAATTATTTCCATTTATGACTCTAGCTCCTTTCACTTCTATTTGAGCGGCTTCTCAACAAATCCTACAACTTTTCATATGACCACACTACTCACAATAGTAACAAATTACAACTTTATATACCTACAAGTTTTTATTACCATATCGATTCCATTTAATTGAAAAATCATTATCGTACGCCCCCATCTTTGTCATAATCTATGATGAACTCTTATTACTTATATACCCAGTAGCCGTTAACATCATCTCTCAGTCAACCTTATCATTTGACATGACACCTTAAACCAAATTGTACCAAGAAAATCCAAATGACTCAGTCAATTTTTACATGTACTTTCTAAAAAAAATCCTAACTATATTCACACAAGTATACCCATTGAAAGTTCTCTTTACACATAAGCTTTTCATTCTAATATTGATCCTCTCCTTTTGATCTTAGGAAAAAATAACTAGTCCTTATTTAGAATCCTCGAGATAAATTTTACAACCTAACACATTAATAGTGTTTTAACCCAAACATCCATAGTGATAACTAGTTTGTTCCTCAAATATGAATGTAACATTAAATATTTATACGAGCATGTGATACAATTGATAACTTCTTAAGTAGTTAGTATTCACACTTAAAAATCTATTTATCCATTTTTATATACCACTAGTACCATGTCATGAAATTAAGTTAGATCCATCAGTAGAACATATCATACTTACCCAGAATATTGTACTCAAACAGCTCACACATTGTTACCCGTCGAATAGCTGCAAAACACTATCAAATCTATTTGGTCTCTAAAAGCAATATGCACTCTAACCAAGTAAGATTCAATATCATTATAGTAGTTGAATCATTACCTCTTTGATATACACTTAATCTATCAAATCGTAGTAGATATTCCAACCTCAATTGGGGAAACATCATCTCATCCTTCGCTAAGAATTCCATATATGTTATGAGTACCTTGCTAACTATATTTTTAAAGTTACGATGTTCATTATCTAGTAATCCATGTAATCATTTCTCTTCTAATTGTCGAACCACAATAGATATCACCTATACCATACACGTGTTATTCTTTCTAATGGATAACTAACAAGTTCATGAAGTCTGTCAAGTCATTATTCAACCTCATCATTTCAATATACTCAAATTATATCATCGATCCATCACCTAACTCAACCCCTTCGAGTCAATAAACATTATGAATTTGACCACACATCATTTCCATAAGTCTATCACTTCAAAAAAAATCTAACCTCGAATCCATACACATAAACCAACTTCTAACTAAAGGAACCACGCACGACTCATCATTATAAGAGATAGAGAATGGAATGAAGCAATAAGAATCAGCAGAGAAAAATGAGGCATTATTGAGATTCAAGAATTGAAAAGAATTCCTTAAAGTCACTATAGCATGTCGAAGATAAGTACAGACGCCTACGTACTTATCCTCGAGAATCTACTTATACTCGACTTGTATACACATGAGACATATGAAACTAATTTGTGAATATAAAAAATATGAAAAGGAACAAGAAATAAAAAAGATATTAAAAAGCATGATAAAAAAACTAAATAAATGAACCTAAATTGATTATGTTCAAAAAAACATCATTTGGGAACAAATAAATAAAGAATTACAATTAGAGATAAGAAAATAAGAAATAAAAAATAATGAACAACAAAGGAGAAAAAGGAAAAAAAACAAAATTGAGTGGGAGTTAGATTATGTTATAAAAAAAAAAAGAACAACTTCATTTTTGAAAAGGAATAAATGAAAGAAAGGTAAAAAAAAAACAAATAAAGATGAAAAAAGAAAGCAGAAATGAAAAAATTAAAAAAAGGCCAGACATGTAATTTGTATTGAGAGCTGTAAAGGCACAAGAGTGTATAACCAGTTTTCTCGTTGTGAGCATCTGTAAGGGTCTTGACCAAGTTACTAGACATAGGCACGATGGCGACAAACGGTTGGCATGAATGACTTTGTCAAAGGCCAAAGTGCGGGTTGAATCAGTCGTGTGTTGTGTTAGCAAAGTGTTGGCATGAATTAGTGGTGTCGAATAATGATAGAAAGATAGTGCCATAAAATGAAATGGATGTTGTCAAAAGAAACAAGCCATGAGATGTCAGGGGCGCTGATCGGCATTGGTTGTGGGTGAAGTTTGTGTGCGAAAAACACATGATCTAGTCAATCATGGGAAAATCCACCTGAGTTAAATTAAAGAATAGTCAAATATGAAAGAAATTCAACAAGAAAACAATGATTGGTACGATAGGATTAAAAGTTAGCATGGCCAAGACAAACACAGGTAAGGCAGCAACAAGGTGTTGGTAGTGCGCATGCATGGAAAATGGGCAAATGGATTCGAGTGAACTTTGATGAGATAATGATTATCAAATTTTTAGACATTGTATTGGAGATAAATTTATGGAGGGAAAATGCAACAAAGGGCTCAAATCCAGTCAGTTAAGTCATATGCCAAACATATGGGGCGGTTACCTTTTTGTAACCACTTGTGTCCGAATTCATTTGTATCTTGTAATAGCTTTTTGAATTTCAAATTTGAAATGCCTTATCAGTTGGGGATGTCAATTGAAGTTTAATATAGTGATATAAGTGCTAGACAAGTATTATACATGTGTCACAACACTATGCAATGTAAGACACAAGGATTCCGCATGTTCTATAAATGGACAGCCTTCTGTGTTGGACGTTTTGGGAATAATAGACTTGTTATCCTAAGGGTGAAAGAGGTAAGATTAAATATTGAATTTTACCAAGACACGTAGAAAAACGTGAGGGTTTTAAAAAGTGTCTAAGACAGCAATCGACTTGTCATTGTGCCTTAAGTCGAAGTCGAAGTCGAAGTTGGACAGAATTGTTGTTCCAACGAGTGATTCCTTTGTATTAGTTTTAGATTCTAAATATAAAGGTTGGATTTTACCGTATGTTTATGTGTTAATTTCCTTGTTGAATGCCTTAAAAATAATCTAAGGTAACAATCAAAAAACATCTTAGAACGTTAGGCAGAATAGGCTGCGAAAAGGGCTGAGTTAAGTGGAACTTGGCTGCCTCACATTGGGCTAACCTCTTGCACAAAATTTAGGTGAAGTAATATGCTCGTGTGACAATTTGGTATAAGACTGTTTCTTACATTATTTGATGGTTGGTGGAAATGCTTAAATACAGGAGAGGGTGACATGATTGGAAGCGCTAATTGATGGGACTAATGATGAGGAGGACTTGGTTGATCATGTCACTCAAATTCAAAGAGTGAATGAAAAATTAACATTGACCAAAGAGGTCTTGAACAAAAAAAATTGTTGTTGGAGGCAGAATATGCATCCAAACATGAAACTGTCCAACAAGAAATGCTACTTGTTCGTAGAGAGAAGGATGAATTATGTGGTGAAGTTCTTCTTCTACGTCGAGAGTTACAAGGGAAAATTAACCATGTAAAGATGAGGGTTCCAGAAACTAAGTCTTATAATGGTGTGAGAAGTGCCAAGGAATTGCAGAACTTTCTTTGGAATGTCGAAAACTACTTCAAGGCAGCAAGAATTCTGGATGGTGAATAGGTATCAGTCAAAACAATGTATTTAAGTGATAAGGCCAAGATTTTGTGGAGAACAAGGTTTGCTGAACTAGTAAGTTTGAATCTACCACAAATTGAAACGTGGGAAATGTTAAAAAAATAATTGAAAACACAATTCCGTCCGAGCAATTCGTCTTGGTTGGCAAGGGATGAGCTGCGGCGATCAAACAAAGTAGCACAGTGAGAGCATATATCAAGGATTTTTCATCCTTGATGTTGAACATAGGGAACATGGTTGAGGAAGACAAGTTGCACTACTTCATAAGCGGGTTGAAGGGATGAGCACAAAGAGAATTAAGCAGCCAAAATGTCCAAACTCTTAATTTTGCCATAGTGGCAGTAGATAAATTGGCTGACTTCAATGAGGGTGACGACTCAAGGGATTCTTCGCACTTTAAACAGAAAGACAAGGGGAAGGAGTTGCAAAAAAAGGGGAAGGGACAAGCTGCCAAAAAGGAAGAGAAAGGTAGTAAAACTAGACAAGGGGAGTCTTCTTTTAAGAAATAGAATGGAAAGTTTGGTGGATGCATTACTTGTGGTGGTCGATATTTGAAAAGGGAATGTCCGTTACAAGTGAAAGTGAATGTCATACTTGCTTCCGAATTGAAAGGGAATAGAACAATGAGGTAGGAACGTCAAATGTAAACTCTTTGGTGTTGATTGAAGATGAAGATGATGGACAGGATATGATTCTTGTCCGGAATACAAATTGGATAAGATGAGGGATGTCATCGATGAGAACTTCCAGTTTCATTGGGTGGGAGAAGTCTGTAAGGGTCATGACCAAGTTAGTCGATATAGGCACGGTGGCGGCAAAGGGTTGGCATGAATGACATTGTCAAGGGCCAAAGTGCGGGTGGAATCAATCAAGTGTTGTGTGAGCAAAGTGTTGGCATGACTTAGTGGTGTCAAATAATGATGGAAAGTCAGTGTCGTG
Organism: Solanum pennellii; assembly: GCF_001406875.1. Classification (NCBI taxonomy): domain Eukaryota; kingdom Viridiplantae; phylum Streptophyta; class Magnoliopsida; order Solanales; family Solanaceae; genus Solanum; species Solanum pennellii. Next base: position 18,807,437 of record NC_028644.1, read on the forward strand.
ACATGAATGGACATTGGCAGGGCAATAGGCCATGAGATGTCATAGGCGCTCACCGACATTGGTTGTGGCAAAGTTGCATGCAAAAACACATAGTCTTGTCAAGTGCGGGAAAATAGACCTGAGTTAAACTAAAGCATAGTCAAATATGAATGAAATACAACAAGAAAACAATGAATTACATGAGTGTATTAAAATTTAGCATGGCCAAGACAAACACAAACGCAGGCAAGGCAGCGGCAGGCTGCGGCAAGGCATTGGTGGTGCGCAAGCATGAAAAATGGGCGGATGGATTCGGGTGGACTTTGATGATATAATGACTATACAGTGTTTAGACATTGTATTGGAGCCAAAATTATTTGAGGGAAATTCAGCAAAGGTCCGAAATCCAGTCAGCAAAGTCACATGCAAGCACATGCGGCGGTTACCGTTTTGTAACCGCTTGTGTCCAGATTCAATTGTATCTTGTAATAGCTTTTTGAATTCGAAATTTAAAATTTCTTATCAGTTGGGGATGTCAAATAAGTTCTTTAAATGGACAGCCTCTGTGTTGGACGTTTTGGGAAGGATAGACTTGTTATCCTAAGGGTGAAAGAGGAAAGATAATGTCTAGAATTTCACCAACACACTTAGAAAAAATGTGAGGGTTTTAAAAAGTGTCTAAGGCAACAATCAACTTGTGATTGTGCCTTAAGTCAAAGTCGAAGTTGAAGTTGGACAGAATTGTTATTCCAACGAGCGAGTCATTTGTATTAGTTTTGGATTGTTAATATAAATGTTGGGTTTGCCCGTATGTTTATTTTTTTGATTTCCTTGTTGAATACCTGAAAAATAATCTAGGGTAAAAACAGAAAAACGTCTTATAACGTTAAGTAGAATAGGCTGCGAAAAGGGCTGAGTTAAGTGGGACTTGACTGTCTCACATGAGACTAACCTCTTGCACAAAATTTAGGTGAAGTAATTTGACCGTGTGACAGCATCAATGTTATTTTCCCTCAATGAACGGACAAAAATTGATCCACTTAAAAGTTACTTAGACATAAATGGGTCAGACTCAAATGAAACTTTTGTTAAAAATAATAACCCAAGCTGCCCAATTCTTACTAAATTTTAATTGTTTTACTTGTTCTTTTATAATTTTATAGTACAAAATAATATTTTTCATAATTAGGACTATAATAACATAACTTAAAAATATTTTTTTAATATATTTTGATAAGGCTTATTTTTTACTCTCTACTCTCCATTTATAGAGAGGTGAATAGTAATTCTTCACTACTTTATTTTTTAACTGTTATATAATTGTTTATATTATATAATATTTATAATTAACACATTATAAATCATGTTTGACTATTAATCCAATTTTTAATATTCGTGATTATTTTTCAATGTACATTTCAAAAAAATATAATGCTTAAATCTATACTATTTTCATCCTGAATTAATAATATTTTAAACGTATTTTTCTTTCATTTTTTTCACTTTTAATATATAACTTAAAATGATTATTATTATTATTATTACTATTAATATTATTATTATTATTATTCACTAGGAAAATACATAAATTTAAATGATAAAATGAAATTTTCATTTCACAATACAATACATAATATAATAATTAAAATATAAGACAACAATACAATACATAAAATAATAATTTTAAAAATTATAACGAAAATTTAGCAATCCAATAAGTTATTTTTTAAATTCATCAATATTCAAAAAATAAATTAGAGCATGCAGTGACAGAAATTGAAGATTCAAATAATACAATATTTATAATATTCAGTTGCTTATCTCAAAATATCAAAACTTGAATAGTATTGTGGTAACCATAAAAAAATAAATAGAAAGATCAATGTAAAGTTATGTGGCAATGCTTAAACTATAGAAATCCCATAATTTATCCACGAAAATTTCTATATGCAAAACAATAACTAAATATGGAGTTTATCCTACAAATTATCACCCTTCTCTAAAGAATGGCTCATCATTGCATAATTATTGTCTCCAAAGTCATATTATAGCAACATCAATTTAAAATAATTCATTAACTTCTAACTTATAATAATCCAAAATCCTTCAAGGGATCATTCATCATCCTAATTATGACTTTCAATTACTATGTATTTAAGGTGCTTGAGAATTTGAAGTTGTACCTGAACGCACGGTCGTTCTAGGTTGAGGCCATGGGTAAATTTTCTCACCCAAACGTTTTTGTTTTCTCAAATTGTGACCTAATAAAGTGGTACTTCCACTAATTTAAATTAATTATATGGGCTAAATGGTAAAGAGTATCAAATAAGTTTTAAACTCCTCTCATTAGCCATTAACTAATAAAAATTCAATTAATATCAGTTAATTAATCAACTATAGTTAAACGAATAGTTCAAAATTATGTAATGTACTTCACAAACTGATCACAAATGAGTAGAGTAGCTATGGAGTGGGATATAACGAAATTTTCCAAAAATGACAATACGGATTATTAAAGTGAGAAACTCATTAAACGTTAAAAAATTAAGACTGAAACTTAATTAAAAAGAGAAGAACATGTGATAGTTTATATCGGGAGGGGAAAAAAGAACATTAATATATATATATATATA
>NC_028644.1:18810865-18835134 GCF_001406875.1 Solanum pennellii
TATATATATATTGTAAAGTAATGGTCATTGCCAAATGTTGCAAGCCAAATGTACCATTGCCACATGTAGGTCACATGTAAGACAAATATGTATGACATGGGACACCATCCACACATGGTAAATTATGGTCAAGTTTCATCTTTCCATGTACTACAATAAATAGTTATTACATTTTCAAATATAAATAAGAAGAAAAATTTGGCAAACATTATATACGCTCTCTTATTCGTTCTTATTTTAGTTTATTGTTATAAATTAATTAGCTACTTATTTTATAATATGTTATCAGCACGAGACTCTGTCAACTTGCGCTACTTTCAATAGGTAAAAAGGGTAAGAATCTATTTCTAAAAAAATGTCTAATATTTCTAAACTTGAATTTGTTACCTTGTCTATATCAGTAAAGGATACTCATCCTAAATACTAGATGCTGAAATCCACTTGGATGCAATGGGTTTGGTAGAAACCATCAAAGATAATAATCAGGTGTCCAGTCAAGAACGTGCAAAAGATATGATCTTTCTCTGTCACCATCTTGACGAGGGGTTGAAAATGCAATATCTCACTATAAAAGACCCCCTTGTACTGTGGAGAAATTTAAAAGATAGATATGACCACCTGAAGTTGGTCATTCTTCCACAGACACGTCATGATTGGTTTAATATGAGATTATCTGATTTTAAAAGTATAAATGAATATAATTCTTCCATGTATAGAATTATATCACAGTTAAATTTATGCGGAGAAGAGGTCTGTGAACATGTTTAACTTGAAAAAAAATACTCCACATTTCCTGCCTCAAGTATGCTCCTACAGCAGGAATATCGAGGAATGGATCTTAAAAAATATTCTGAATTACTTTCACATTTTCTTATTTTTGAACGATATAATGACCATTTGATAAAAAATCATGAAAGTTGACCTGTTGGTTCTATGTCACTCCCTGAAGTGAATCAGGCAAATTATCACCAACGAGAAAAAGGTTGTGGCTCATATTGTGGTCGTGTCTCCGATCATGGTCGTGGTCGTGGTCGTAAAATAAATTACAATCATGATGGTCGTCTTGCACCAAAAAATGACCAACAGTATAAAAGGAAGGGTTAGAGACAAGAATTGATGCAAAAGAAAAAATTTAGAAAATGTATGTTATAGATGTGGAGGAACGGGATACAAGTCGCGTACTTGCCGATCATCTAAACGTCTAGTTCAGCTTTATCAAGCATCCTTAAAAAAGGGTGATGATAATCCGAATTAAACTTTATCTCTGAAGATAATGTTGAGCACGTGCTTAAGATTGATAATAATGCAGAAGAAAATGTTGAGCCTATGCATCTGGATGTAGTTGATTTCTTTGTATTCCCCGAAGGAAAAATAATCAGTTACGATCCCGCAATAAATAAGATAGTTTCATTTTCTGTTGTTTGTATTAATTGGTATGTTTGTGTTTCTCTAAATCATTTTAAATATAATAGTCATGTTTAATAAGTATTATTTTGCTATGTTTATATCTGCTTTTTGAAGAAAATATAGATATGCCACAAACTTTGTTTGGATCATTGATCAATCATGAAGATATTTGTGTAATTGATAGTGGAACAATGCACGCCATATTCAAAGATGAGAAATACTTCTCTTACTTGCTTAGAAGAAAAGGAAATATTTCTGGTAATTCAAACTTAATAGAAGGCTCCGGGAAGATGTATTATATTCTTGCCTAAGGGGACAAAACTTGTTATAGAAGATGCATTGATCTCTTTTAAATCCCCAAGAAAGTTGTTAAGTTTTAAAGATATTCGCCGAAATGGATATCATATTGAGACAATAAATGAAATGAACGTCGAATACCTTGGCATTACCAAGATTGTCTCAAACCAGAAATATGTGTTAGAGAAATTATCAACTTTATCTTCTACTAATATTATGCAAAAATAAGTACAGTTAAAGCACATTCTATCGTAAACCAGAAGTTTACTGACTTTAAAACTTTTGTGATTTGGCATGACCGAATGGGTCATCCTGGATCAGTAATGATGAGACGAATCACTGAAAACTCAAAAGGACATCTATTAAAGAACATGAAGATTCTTAGATGTGATGAATTTTCATGTGCTGCTTGTTATCAAGGCAAATTGATAACTACGCAATCACCAATAAAGGTTAACATTAAATCCTTTCAATTTTTAGAACGTATACATGGGAATATATGTGGACCTATTAACCCATCTAGTGGGTCGTTTAGATATTTTATGGTCCTAATAGGTGCATCTTCAAGATGGTCTCATGTGTGCCTTTTATCATCTCGTAACCTGGTGTTTGTAAAATTATTGGCACAAATAATATGATTAAGAGCGCAATTTCCAGATTATCCCATTAAGGCAATTCACCTCGATAATGTTGGAGAATTGACATTTTCACAACCGGGGTCTAGACCCTAGCCAAAAGCGACGTCATTGACCTCTCAGAGGTCACTGACAAGCCTACTTACATCGTCATTACATCATCTAGGTTAATTTTAGAAGAAAATTTGAAATTTTTGTCTAATTAGACTTTATAGTGAGAAACATTGAATTCGTATAAGACTATATACATAAACTCATAATTGTTCACAATAACCATCTAATACCAAGATAATCAAATGAAAGACATAGTCAATATCTGTGTAAAATATAGAGTTGCAAAAATGGCACCAATTCAATATCTGAAAATAATTGGGAAAGAAACACTAGTTGAACATACTCCACTAGCTAATGTCTACGTCTAATGCTAGAATAAAATAGTAAGCATCCTCGAAAGCATGAGGGCTTACCAAATGCGGATAAAAGTTCCACATTCGGATAATTTTAGCGTCAATTCTTAAGTTCTAGCGTCCAGCTGCACCTGCACCTAAAAGTAGAGAGTTGTATGGGATTAGTACAGACTTGGACTAAGTATGGGTATATGCAAGAACACACCAAGCACATGCATGATTAAGAAGAGCTCTCTCCTAACGATATGAATTATGCAAAGTCAAGTCAGTGGACTTGCCAAAATCGGATTAGGAAAGTCATGCTATGATGTAACATGCATCATCATACATAATATATTGCACACAGCACATAACATATTACTTATTAGCACATAACATAATTCATATCATTCGTCCATATGTCTTGAGACTTTGGAATCATGGACTTGACCTTAGCACTTCCCAAAATAAGGGCTCAACATATCGGACCTCAACTAGGGAGCCTTTTTTTACAAACACAGAGTCTGCTTCATTCATTCATATGCACTTCATTTTCATTCGTTCGTTAAGCTAGTGTAAACACCAGCAATACCTAGGATGTAGCTTAAGACTTTCATCGGGTTTGTCGTGCAATGACTAAGAATGGACTAGTGTCATTACTTAAGTCTAACTCACCTCTTGATTATCATATCCTAACAACTTTAGTATCGTTCATTTCATTATATGCATTACTTGAGGCTGGCCTCATTCTTTCTTTGGGAACTTTAACCTCAATCGATATAGATCATGTGAGAATCATGAAATCTAGTGTTTAACCCCACACCAAAAAGAAGTGGAATCACCGGTCAAAGTGAACCAAAATATGCTAGCATATATAGGGAGTCAAACCCTGCTAGAACCCTATATTTGCAGTATAGGTTCAAAGACTAGGAGATATGAGGAGACCCATACCCGTCTGGACGAACAATCTCATCTCATGAGAAGTACACGAACCTCTGCCTTCTCGAAAGAAGGAATCGCGACTCATAGCTAGCATATCGGTGCTCAGTATAAAGTTCTATTACATTTATCTCATATATCATAGAAGTTGGCTTCTAGCATGAGACATGATAGATCATTAGATGAATTCTCATATCATCATTATGTATTAAGTGTAAATTGTCCTTACACATACATATAGAGTGTGATTGAGACTTGTCTCTTAATATTCAACACTCTCTGAGGTGAGTACTTTTGGTGACCTTATATAGGCATAGGTAAAGCTTGCCTCACTTGCACTAGCCTCATATTATGGTGCCGCCCTATTCTCTCTTAACATCTTTTCGTTTCATCTTTACTCACCTTTCATTATTTGTTCATCGTATAACATACATATGCTCTCTTGGAGTGTATATTGATGGACATTGATTCTAGCCGTAGATACAAATTGTCTCACTTTTACTAGCTATCCTCATGTAGCCACTCTTTATTTGCTTATTCATTGTTTAGTATATATATACTCTCTTAGAAATTCATTTAGTGACACTGATTTTTAGGCGTTGATGCAGCTTATCTCACTTGCACTAGCCTATAGTCATGTAGTCACTCTTTTCTTTACATATTAACTATGAATTCATTATTAACACTTTCTTCTGGAGTATGCTTGAGATTTGACTTTACATCATTTTGTCATATGCCAATGCACTTGGCCTTTTAGTATGTTTCACACTCTTGCATAAACCTCCTAGGTTCACATCATTTCATTACATCCATCTTAGGTTCACTTACTTTTAAACGTTTGCTGGACTTATGAATCCATACGTACAAGCCATGAGGCTTCATTCATAATTCGTTTAAGTAACTCATACTTATCAAAGATTATGTGGTACAAGACTTATGCATCTTGTTTGTATGCCAAGATCATGATTTCGACTCTTAGAGGCAGCATTCATTAAATATTTGTTCACGTACGACTTATGTGTCAATACGGAATTGGGGAAGGGAACCCTATTTCGAATACCTTTAGCAACACCTAATATTATATTAAACTTGGTACTTGCATTATTCAGATTTGGGGGTCCCTAGGTCGATCCCCATCACCCCCATAATATTTTCTTTCTTTTTCCTCCTCCTTTTCTCATTTAAGGCAAAGATATTGTGGGATCAATCCCCCACAAACTCATTCGTTTTCTCTTAATTTTTCTCTTAACTTTATCCAAGAGGTTGTGGACTCAATCCCCACTCACCTCATTTTATTTTTCTCTTATATATTTCTCCTAACTCTCTCATCTATTCAAGAGGTTGTGGGTTCAATCCCCACTCACCACATTTAATTTTATTTTCATTTTTATCATGAACTTTTAATGTAATTTGCATTTGGTGAGGTCTTGGGTTCAATTCCCAGTGACCTCACAATTTTTTAAAAATTTCAAACATAGATCGCTTTTCAAATTTTTGGCCGAGACGAACATTTCTAGCAAGCTGGAAATTTAGTCTCTTTCAATCCATCTTTCTCTCAAGTTTTTATGTTGATTCTTGGAGTAATTCGGGTGACATTTTTCCAGCAACATTACCCTTATATGAACATCACACTTATAACATTTACATATACGAAAACACAACATTTATAACACACAAAATTTAGGCATCAACATAGTTAATTTACAGCACACCCATGCTCAAACAATTAACGTAAAACACTTTTCCGGAATACATCTTTCATTCCTTACATAATTTCCAAATACACATTCAATACATAATCACAACCAGACCTAAAATTATCTACCAGAAGACATACCAACGCATGCTTTGAATCTTTCAAAGGATCTAATGACAGGGGCATGCATTGGGGACAACCTTAATTTCTCAATTGGAATTTAGACTGAACATTGGGGTCTCTTGGGAAAGGGACCAAGAGATAATAAAACTCATACCTTAACATCGTTCAACACTTGTTTCAATCCTTCCTATTCCTACGACACCACTGCCTCACCACCAAAATTCCAAATCCAATCCGTCGAGAAGAATGTTGTTGATTTTCCTTTATAGATTAGCTTTTCGTTTGAGTTTCTGTGTGTAAGTTCTTCAAGAGTGAAGAACTATTATTTTCAGTTCTATTGCTGATCAAAAACATGAGAATGAGAGTAAGAGACGTGAGAATGAGAGGATTAGGATTAGGAGAGTTAGGTGGAGACTTAGTCAAACTAGGACTCCTCATTATTATTAATATTATTATTATCATTTTTTTAATTAAAATTCTGAGTTTCCTTTAATTAAATCATTAAACTAAATATTAATTAATTTAACTAATTCACTACACATAATAAATCAATTAAATCATTGCTTCCACCTAGGTTCTAACCCGGGTGGAGCAAGATTTCACTCAAAGGGCCAATTTCAGCCCTTTTTGCCCAAATTTCCCCTCCACCATATTAATTAATTAATTATTTAGGGTAATTAAAATACTACCCTTAGCCTGAAAAAACACCATTTTACCCCTAGACCCTCCAAACTTAAGATTACCCCTTTTTAAGTCCGGTTAAAACTCATCCGGGTAAATCTTCATATTCAGGTGCCCTACGTGGCTGGACCCAAGTTATTTGGATTGGCCGTTGCAAGGGTTCAAAGGTCTTGTTATACGCACATCAATCCATGTGAACCCAGTTTAATCGTAGGCATTCTAGATACATTAAGCATTACTTAGCATAGTCATTTTAGGGTTGTTACACACATCCCAAGCTTTTAATGATTATTTCTTATCAATAGAGATAATAGTTGAACATCCAGTAGCTCATGTTCATACTCAAAATAGCCTTGCTGAGTCATTTATTAAGCGCTTACAGTTGATAGCAAGACCTCTACTTATGAAAAGTAAGTTACCCACTACTGTTTGGGGTCATGCTATCCTACATGCAGCATCACTTGTTCGTATTAGACTGACTAATTATAATAAATATTCTCCATCACAATATGTATTTGTCATCAACCAAATATTGCTCATCTACAAATTTTTGGATGTGTTTTATATGTGCCATTTTCACCGCCGCATCGCACTAAGATGGGCCCCCAAAGAAGGTTAGGTATATATGTTAGGTTTGATTCACCCTCTATAATTTGCTACTTTGAGCCAATGACGGGAGATTTATTTGTTGAAAGATTTGCGGATTGTCAATTTGATGAAATAAATTCTCTACAATTAGGGGGAGAGAAAAAGAACTTAAAAATAAAATTGCATGGAAAGTTTCATCATTATCTCATTTTGATCCACGTTTCCCTATGTGCGAACAGGAGGTCCAGAAGATCATCCATTTGCAATACATAGCAAATCGAATGTCAGACGCATTTAGTGATTTGAAAAGGATAACAAAGTCACATACTCCAGCAATAAACGTGCCTATCCGGATTGATGTCCCAAAAGGACCATCTTACAAGTTTCATGGCTTCTGAATCACAAAAAGCTTGAAGTGTGGCAGGACATTGGGTTCTTTTTTATATATATAAAAGTCCTAGAAAAAAAGTACAAAAAATGACACCACAAAAGAATCTCACGAAGATAAGATTCAAGATCTGATTAATCCTGAAATTTCTGAAGAGATCAGTGAACCCAAGACTCAAGTGAATGAAGAACTTTCAATAATTTCTATGGGTGATGAGAAAAGTTTAGATCGATCGCAAATGATTGTTAATAATATTTTGGCATATAAAGCTGCACTTAACATTATGCAAGACAGTAATGATCTTAAACCTTTATCTGTCAAAGAATGTCGACGAAAATGTGATTGGCCAAAACGGCAAGAGGCAATTCAATAAGAATTTGACTCACTTGCTAAACGTGAGGTTTTTGGACCTGTAATCCAAACCCCAAATGGTGTAAAATCAGTTGGCTATAAATGGGTTTTTGTGAGAAAGCAAAATGAAAGAAATAAAATCGTAAGATACAAGGCACACCTTGTTTCATAGGGATTTTCTCAACGACCTGGTGTCGACTATGAAGAAACATATTCACCCGTTATGGATACAATAACTTTTAGATATCTCATCAATTTAGTTGTTCTCGAAAATCTTGAAATACATCTGATGGATGTGGTTATATCTTATATTTACGGTTCACTTGATAATGAAATTTATATGAAAATTCCAGAAGGACTTAAAATGCCTGAAGCATATAGTTCAAAACCTCGGGAAATGAGTTCGATTAGATTACAAAATTCATTATATGGATTAAGACAATCAGTATGCATCTGGTATAATTGCCTCATTGAGTACTTGATAAAACAAGATTATATTAATGATGTCATTTGTCCTCGCATTTTTATTAAGAAAACAACGTCAGGAGTTGTTATTCTTGCAGTTTAGATTGATGACATTAATCTCATGGAACTCCAGAAGAGGTCCAAAAGGCAATTGAATATCTAAAGAAAGAATTTGAGATAAGAGACCTTGGACGGGTTGACAAATTTGTTGCAACATTTGTGTCACATGCGATAGACGAATCATCTGTAGCAACATACGCCACAAATGTTGCTACAGATGACTGAAATAGTTCAACATCTACTATATAAGATAAAAAAACAACATAATTGATAAAATAAAACATTTCTTTAATTACAAACACATTCTCAAGGTTTTAAGCTCCGAGATATTATCCCATAAGCCCAAACATATTGCATCCGTTCAATTAGATTGTCACCTAACAGGGTTTTAGGAGGTAGAATTTCTGTCCCGCTAACAAACTGCTCAATGAATGCAAGGGAATATGACCCGCATGCCGAGTCAGTTGCATTTTTTACCATGGGTTCCATTCGACCTTTAAATTCCCATGGTTCAGTGAGCAACTTTTCTGGCAAATGTTTCATTATTCCACTTTGCTTCAACAATTTAGGCATCAACTCGAAGACAGTTTGTATGTGTGTCAATAACTTGGCATGTTCCAGAACCACCAGGTTGCAGTCATAAACATTCATGGGAACCTCGTGCAACATAATCTCAAAAGTCACACAATATATATTATCCGTGTTCATGACTGTCAAAATCTGTTTTGCATCAATCCAATCCATGCCTCGAAGATATGGCCTAATATCCCTGACATAGTCAATCATATCTTAATCTCATGCAAATTTATCTACTATCTGTTTAATGCTTCTACCACCAACCGTTTTTGCCTCATCGCTCATTTCTTTATATCTTTTTTGAAGTTAGTATAGAAGTTGAGACCAGGATTCTATCTCTGGGATCATAGTAGTCCGGGTATGTCACATGACTCTGCTGCATGAGGTTAAGGATTTCGTCAATATACTAAAATAAAAAATAATATTAAATAGTAAAGAAGAGTAGTCATTGAAAAGATAACAGAAACGTGCATTATAAAATGTAGGCTTACCCAGTCTTCCCACCTAACTTTTGTGCTTGTCATATTCCTGAAATCTTGTCCGGTAATAACATGCATGCCGTATTCTATTCAAATATCCTTTGAACTCGTCACACTCAACAGGTTGATTTTTTTCCGCTACAGTCACAGGCTTGTAAATATTTAACTTTTTGTACTCCTTCACTTCCTCCATTATGGCCCTTGGAATTTCTCCAAACATCTTCTTCTTCAAATTTTGTATTGTCTTGGCAAATGATTCTTTCATCCTCTTGGCATGTGGAGTATATGGATGCCGAACATTCTTTGATAGAATGTCCTTCATCCCCCTCTTGTTTTTGAATTCATTGACAGTTTGACTCAAGGTTTGAAGATTCATGATAGAATCTTTATCATCATGTTTCTTGCACTTCTCACAGAGGAAGCCACAACATCTTCTACAAGAGGTAGCCCCTTCATGTTGTCCTACACCAGCACCAGCAACAACACCATTTCCAGCACCAACACCATCAAAAACAATTAATTTATTAACGACTTCATTAACAACTATGCCTCTTTTGATGGTTGTTGCTCTAGCCAACACCATTTTAATTCTATCCACAACAGGATCAGAAATGGTTGCAACCAACACTAGAGTAATTAGATATGGCATTTACAATTCCTCTTCTGTTGGGGTAATCCATGGATGCACAACCTAAAATTATAAAAATAATTCAATAGTAAGAATATTTGGGTCATATAGTTCCACAGAAATGTCATTTGTTGATACATATAGGTGATATGTCGCCACATATGTGTCATATGTTGCTACAGATGTGTGATAGGTTAACACATATGGACATCTGTAGCAACATTTGCGTCACATGTTGCAAAAGATGAATCATTTGTAGGAACATTTGTGCCACATGTTGCAATAGATGAATCATCTGTAGCAATATATGTGTCAGATGTGGCAACAGATGAATTATTTGTAGCAACATAAGATTCACCTGTAGCAACATATGCATGTAATATACTAATAATAACTTACTGCATTAATAGGATGCAGCAGGAGGGTTAAAAAGATTTGGAATATGCCCATCTTTGGTAGTTTTTGTTCTTGCTATCAACCATCTCAACATCTTGGAGATGATCTTTGTTCTTCTGCAATTACTTGATAGGTCAAATAAGAAATGGCTTCAAATGCTCAGGCCAGTAAAAAAGGAAAACATGTCAATAATCAAATGTTGAATTATCACTAAATATAATATAAAACTATTAAGAACATTCAGTTTTACCATGAAAGCCCATGGAAACCCAAACAAGTTACTGGTCTTTTATCCTAAAGGCTTCAACAAGCAGTCGAGAGTTACATGAAAGCTCCCATGACCCCAAGGGTAGTTGTTAAAAGCCTCATATCCTGACAGAAATAGACATATATAAACAATATGTTGTTGTTCGGATCCCTCGACAAAAGTATATTATGTGTAAACAAAAGTAAGCACAAGGACTCCTTGTGCTCCCTTGGTGTATCCTCTCGTTCCAACAAATTTACTAAGTCAGAATTTTTAAAGCTTTTGCCAACAAGGGACATCAAGTCCTACTCCTCAGTTGGCAATGACTGTTGTCCTACTTCTGCTACTTCTTTTACTCCTTTCAGTCTTCTTCGTGGTTCTTTTTTAACAATGTATTCAGGGATGGGCTCAAGAGGAGGATGACATTTTAGCCCTGTAACTATGGCAAACTCTCTTATGCCAAAGAAAATTGGCATGCCACAATAATTAATTACAATTTCATCCGTCTTATTGGTATTTTCATCTCATCCTTTTTATTGGTATTTTCAAAAATGAATCTTCTTTTCAGAAGTTCATACACAATGGTCATTTGAAAACGTGGAATTGTATCAATGGGTAAATAAAGAAAATGACTGAAACAGCTATTTCTGAAAAAATCTTCCAATTGATTTCTCTTGAGGATATCCCTGAATTTGACGAAAGGTTTTCCCAGGACTGACCTAATAATGTTGTCACCATTAGCATTAGGCTGCAGATACACAGGGAAAGTGTCTGCATTGATGATTTTAATCCCATCATCGCCACTAGCATTGAACTCTTCATGAAGTTCTTGTTCTTCTTCATGAACTTCATATTTTTTCTTCTTGTGCCACAACTACTATTTCTATATTTTCCCCTTGTTCTTCCTCAACTTCATTCATTTTCCCCTGTTCTTCCTCAACTTTTTCTTGTTTTTCATCTTCTTCCTCCACTAATTATCTTTCTTATCCTCTTTCTTCATATTATTTTTGACAAAATTCTACTTCTACTTGAGAAGAAGAAACTTCTTCAGTTGCAAGATCTTCTAAAAAGATTAGTATTTTCATTCCTCTTCCTAGCAATTTTAGAACTAGCCTTCTTCTAGATCTTTGTTGCGTCAGATGTGTCAAGATTTTGTTTGACAGGAGCCATTATATTTGTATCTGAAACCACAAAAATGAAATATTTGAATGCCACACATGAGCTACAACCATAAAAGTGATATAACAAGTCAAAACATGGCATTAAGTAAGCATTTCAAACTCTAATTAAATGTTACCTAAGAAGATATATCAACGATAAACTATAAATTATGACCAAAACACCACCTTGTAGAAGATGATCGCAACTTGCAACAACCACTTTTAGAAAATATCAACGGAACAATGATCTATGAAGGAAGGAATACTGAAGAGCAAAATAGAAAAGAAAACTGAAATAAATTAGTAAAAATAAATGAATTTGGATTATGAGACGACTTTTATAGAAGAGAGAAGAGAGGGGAGAGAGGAAAGGAGAGAGGGAAAATGAAAATGAAAATTAAAGCTGTTTAATTTTTTTTTTAAATTATGACAATTCAAATTGTGACATATGTTGTCACATATATACTTTTTGTTGGGGCACCTATGTTATATATGTAGTATAATGTTGCTACATATTTCATTTATGTGTTATATGTTGCCACATGATCCCTTTCTGTTGGTACACATGCAGACAAGTGATGATTAATATTATCAGCACACAAATCAAAATTAGTAAAAATAAATCGAATTTGAAATATGAAACTACGTTTATAGGAGCGAGAATGGAAGGAAAATGAAGGGAGGATTAAACTACATTTATATTAACACTTCACCAATTGTTTTATACAACTTATCAACAAAAAGGTAATTCACAATGATGTGATATACATAACCACCTATCTAATCGATGGTTGTGAACACAACATTTTCATCGATCTTAGATTTTTTAGGTTTAGGCATCTTTGGTTCTTCATTGTTACTAACATAGCCATTTCGAGCCTTTATAATACCATAATTCCATAGGAGTGAAGCATATCTCAAGCGAAGGGTGTCAGCACTAATTCTACATCATGGTACTTCTAATCCATCACTCAAAAACTCAGCGTATGCAACAACATAAAATCCAAAATATCTGCAGGGCATATCATCAATCAGAAAATATAATAACATCAAATTTCAATAGTTGCAAGACAAAAAATAATGTGATACTCACAGACTATTGCTTCCTTGTTGGGCAATATCAGTAACATGTCTGACTTTGAACCGGTGAGATTTGTTCTTTCCTTGGTAACATTTAAGAACTGACCAGTTGGTTCGCTCTCTTTGCTCAAAAAATCCTCTTAACTCTATGTATTTTGGCAACATTGTAGACAACTTTTTAAGCTCGGAGGATAATTTTCTATTAGACCTAGTTGAGGACATAGAATCATACACTTTTATCCACCATTCCTTCAATGCAACGACTGCCAAGACCCAATGAAATTCCCCATTACTATTTACAGGGACGTAAACATCATCTGCCAAGTGTCAAGGCAGTCCACAAGGTATAGCAAACCCTTTCATTATGCCAACGATTTTATCCTCATACTCACTAGCATTGTTAATGTATGTTTTTAAAAAACAACTAGTGGTGGTATATTGATATTTAGGCTGAATCTTTTGCTTCGACTTCTTAAGCAAATAGTAAAATATGACATCCACATACTGCACACATGCATCAAACAAGTGTATCAATTAAATTGCATATATTCATGTACTAAACAATACATATAAAAGTGGTCATGGATTTACCTCATCATTCCAGCACTTATTGGGTTGAGACATTACGTAGAACCAGTCCTTATTCCTTGGAAATGCAACTACAAAATCAAGTTGATCAAAATCATGTTTTGAGCAATTGGCTAAGCAGTGATCCTCCTTGTTTCCTCTGCAATTGTGTAATCATTATAAATCATTCTTTTAGTGGACAACAAGAAGAAATAATAATAATAGTTGAACGACCTTACTTTTCTTACTTTTTTGCATGATGCTTGTAAAGACCCTCTTTATCCATTGCGAGAAGGATGACATTAGTTCAGTTGAACCCTCGCCTTCAATGTTAAAACCTTCAATTGGATATTAGCGCTTCACATCACAACTGACGACTTCGACTTTCTTCTCTTTATTTTACTCCTTCTCTTTCTCCTTCTTTTTCTCCTTCTCCATCTCCTTTGCCTTCTTCTTCTTCTCCTTCTCCTTCTCCTTCTCCTGTTTTTCCTTCTTCTCCTTCTCCTCCTCCTCCTTTGCCTTATTCTCCTTCTCCTCCTTTGCCTTCTTCTCCTTCTCCTCCTCCTCCTCCTCCTCCTCCTTTGCCTTATTCTTCTTCTCCTTCTCCTTCTCCTCCTTTGCCTTCTTCTCCTATTTTGCCTTCTTCTTCTTCTCCTCCTCCTCCTTTGCCTTATCCTCCTTCTCCTTCTCCTTTTCCTTCTCCTTATCCTCATTTGCCTTCTTCTCCTTCTCCTCCTCCTCCTCCTCCTTTGCCTTATTCTCCTTCTCCTTATCTTCCTTTGTCTTCTTCTCATTTTCTTTCTTCTCACTAATTATATAAAGTGTTTGGGAAATAGAATTTTTCAACATCCCACACTTTAAAGGCTGTAAAATCTTCTTGGATCTTTGCACGTCAATATTATGAGACCTTTCCTTAAAAGTATCAGTGAGTTTTTTAACACGACTAATAAAATACTCATGTTGCTGCTCAAATTCTTCGCGTAGACAAAAAGAGCATTTCATGTTAAAAGATGAAGCACCACAAATAAAAGATTGAGTTGTTTTTATGGATGAAGCCTCTTGTATCATTTCATCTACAAGGTAAATAAAAAAATATTGAAATTTTACAATTCATTATAAAGTAATAATAGCACTATGTTGCAACCGATGGATAGTTTGTTGCCATATATTAACATTATGTTGCCACATATGTACCTACTGTTGCAACAATAAAATTTCTGTTGCAACATATAGATCTTATGTTGCAACATATGAATCATATGTCGACACAAATGTACTGATTGTTGCAACATATAAATCATATGTGGCAACAGATGACCATTTTGTTGACCTAAAGTGAGATGTTACAACATATGATAACTGTTTCAATATGCACCAACCTATCACTAAGATGTGGCAACATACGCTAAATATTTCAACAAATGAAATATATGTTGGACACCTGAACAACACTATATTTCTAAAATCATATCATCAAAATAGCCACAAAAAGAACAACAATAGCAACAAAAATAGACTTTCACTGAATGATAACAATACATATTCATTTCCTCAAAATGAGGACTTTTTGGGTTGGTTGATTCTCTTTCAAAAATAATAAATAATACACACCATCAAGTCGATTATTCAATTTTTACATCTACTGAACGTTTTATTGTATTAATGAAGAAAAAGACTTCAAAAATTGTAAAATATTTCAAAAAAGTAACTTACCCATTTCTAATCGAACACGATTACAGATGAGAGAGTAACGACTGGAGAGGAAAATAATGGAGGACTGCAGAGGAAGAGTAACGAGAGACGGATTCCCGAATTTCTAAGGGAAAAGAACAAAAGAGACGAAGAAGATGAAAAGATTCTTTTTTTTAAATGATTTGGTTTGAATTATAGAAGTGTTTTTTTTTTTTTTGTATTTTATAAAAAGATTAGAAAGTTCTAGAAATGTTAATTTGGTTCCATATTTACTCAATTACATTTTAAAGAAGATTTGACTAGCTCTTGATCAATCTATCACCAAAAACAAAAACCAGACTTATTTGACAGCTTTCCTTAATTTTCTCATGATATATATTGAAGAGAAAGGAGAAGGTCCATTTTTAGTTTTATAGAACAAAATAGATAATAGTGTAGTGAGTGAATAATATGCCCAGTTGAAACTTGGGCAAGTCATGCTTTCATCTATACTGTAGTTAGCTTAGTTTCTTGCATGCATTGTCTCTCTTTCCTCTTGTTACTATTTCATGAGTTCTGTATCAAAATCAGTTGGCTTAAATACTCGGTAGAACCAAATTGACAACGTTTGTAAAAGTGTATATTATACAATACAGATGAATCATCAAAAACCAAACACCAATGACATAAAATACGTATATATTACTGTTACTTTGGCCAGAAAGAACATTTTATTTCCAAATAAATTATTCACCTTCCTACACTGCTGTTCATGCAAAAGACTACCAAAATGAACGAACAAACGAACAAATCTACAAACGACCTTTCAATACAAATCTACAAACCTAAGATCTTCTAATCTGATATCCTGTTTCCTCCAAATGAAAACCTATACCACATGCAAACTTAGCTTATATAAACTTTGTAATTGACCTACTAGCCATAGAAACCTTCCATTTCTTCAATAGGGTTTGACAAAACCATTTTCCATCATTCAATGGGCAAATGGTAAAATGGGATTTTCATTAAGATTTTGCAAATGAATCCATCCATCTGGTTTTCGGATGTACAACAACCAACAAATAACGCCAGCAGCAAGCACCATAGCAGATTGCGTACCCTCAGAAGTATTCTGTATGGACAGAGACCCATTATTTCAAGCCACTCCGAACCTACAGGAAACAAGGAGGGAAGGAATGAGCAGCTTCATAAGCTCATGCCATCATATCCTAAAATAAAACTATCCATCTAATATTTTATGATTTCCCACTAGCCTTCAGAAAAATGATGTAATAAATATATCATGTAGTGGAAAAACATATGATGTTGCCTGCACTTCAAAACCTGTGTTAACATTTGCTGTTTGCTTAGATAACGGCTTCTCAAGAATCCAACATTTCCAACTGACAAAAAGCCACTAAATTATGGGAACCAAGGAACCAACAGAACTGATTTGCAAGAATCTAAGTGTTAACTTTCAGGCTAGGTTTCAGGTTTGGCCCAGAACCAAAAAAAAGAAATGAATACTAATGTCAGTTGAAGCAAGGGTTACCTAATAAAACTAATCTAATAGCCAATAAGCACAACACTAAGGAGCAAAGTGGATAGAATAAGACAGTAGATTCTATGCAAAGTCAAAAAAGACTGGATTTTAAAAAAAACAATTCTCTTTTCTTTTAATTTGAGCAGCAGCTGGAAGCATGTATTTTTTTTTTTAAGAAGGTAACATTGTGTATATTTATTGAAACCAGTGCTTGGGTTGCACTAAACCATATTTACAGCTTGTCAAAATGTAAGAAAACTGAATTTGAATCCTAACAGGGACCTAGGATATCTATAATGGATTCCGTGTCCTCGAAATAGATATGCTTGCACCAGAAACAAAAAAGTCTGATACAATTTAGTTTGATCTTTTGAGGATCAAAACTCTTGCTCTCAAAACATCTAGCATTTCTTTCTTTCCAAACAGTCCACCAAATGCAGGCTGGGACAATCATCCATCTATCTTTATCTGCAGCTCCACTCCTACTTCTCCCCAACCATATAAAAGATGAGTGATTCTGTTAGGCATAGCCCAAGCAAAACCCCTCAGCCTAATGAAAATCCTCGATAGTGGAGATGTTATTCTGCACCAGAGAAATGCACCGGAGAAACAGATGATTGACTGTCTTAACCTCTTCCCCACATAAATAGCTTCAAGAACACATGGAGAACTTCCTTTTCTTGAGATAATCATGTGTTAAAATTGTTTCTCTTGCCAGAAGCCAAGTGAAACACGACACTTGAAAGAGATTTTAGGTTTCCAAATCTGCAGGTTGTTGTCCATCTTGATTTAGCAACTTATATGCAGAATTTACCTTGAATGTGCCTTTGTTATTTCTGCTCCACCATAATCTATCATGTTCATCCCTTGTTCCTGTAAAAGCTTCCAGCCTTCCAAACAAATGAGTCACGGTCTCAATTTCCCAGTCATTGAAATTCCTTCTAAACTGGAAATTCCATCCATGTTGTGTCCAAACCTCAGCTACACTCGCTTGTTTATTCACTGTCAAGTCATGCATCTCTAGAAAGATACTTTTCAAGCTAAAGTTGCCCAACTATTTATCCTCCCAAAATGAAGTCTTCATGTCATTCCTACCCTGATGGTCGTATTGATCTTCAAGAGAGGCCACAAGATTCTAATAGACTTCCATAGGCTTACCCATATGGTGTAAGGACCTCCTTTGTCATCCACTTGTTCTCCTCTCCATATTTTGCTTGAATTACTTTTTCCCAGTATGGTTGAGGCTCTTGAGAATACCTCCATAACCACTTTAGTCTAAGGGTTTTGCTCTGCTTTTTCAAATTCCTTACTCCAAGACCCCCATGTTTCTTCCCCCGAGAGAACCTTGTTCCACTTGACTAAATGTTTGCAGTGGAATCATTTTCCTCTGTCCCTTCCATAAGAAATCCCTCCTAATTTTATCAAGTCTTCGTATCACCTCGTTAGGAATAGGAAAGATGGACAACAGGTAAGTAGGTAAGGCATCAAAAACTGAATTAACGAGAGCGACTCTGCCAATGAGATACATTGACATTTCCATCTAGTAAGCTTTTTCTCACACTTTTCAATTACTGGGTTAAAGATGTTCACAGCCTTTGATTTGGCATCTAAGGGTGTGCCCAAATAAATGGTAGGCAAATAACCTATTTTCCCTCCCAAAATCCAAGACAGTTCTTCCATATTAGAGACATTATTAATAGGACACATCTGACTCTTTTTCCAGCTGAGACTCCTTCAAACAACACCAAGATTGATCTTAAAACCAATAGTTGTCCCTTCTTAGCATCACAAAATATTAAGGTGTCATCTGTATACTGTAAATGAGTGACTTCCATGTTGCCATTTGATATTGAGGTTTGAGTTATGGTTACCTCAAAACCCCTGAGCCATTTGTTCTCTCTGGCCACCTTTATCATGTTATTTAGGCCCTCCATGACAATGATAAAAAGGAAAGGAGATCATCTCCCTTTGAGTATGGAAAAAACCTTCTGGTGCACCATTTATAAGGACTGAGAATCTGACAGTAGAGATGCAATACTTGATCCATTGAATAAACCTCCTTCCAAAACCCATACATGCAAACATTTTTAACAAAAACTTCCAGTTCACATGGTCATATGCCTTTTCTGTTCCCAGTTTGCACAAAATTCCTGCCTTTCCTTGGGTGATTCTTGAATCTACTACTTTGTTTGCAATTAGAATGACATCCATTTTTTGTCGATTTTTAATTAATGCCGTCTGTTGAGCATCTACTAGCTTGTCAACCACTTTCTTCAACCTTTCAGTCAGAATTTTGGATAGCAACTTATATACACTTTCGATGAGGCTGATGGGCCTAAAATCTCTCAGTTCCTTGGCATCATTCTTCTTTTGGATAAAGCAATGTAAGCGGCATTAAAGCTCTTCTGAAAGATATTGTGAGAATGGAAATTCTTAAAGGTATCCATGAGATCCTTCATCACTACATCCCATCACTTGATAAAAACACCCCATTGTGTAGCCATCTGAACCAGGAGCTTTATTCATGGCACACATCTTCAGACATGCTAGTACTTCTTGCTCCTCAAACTCCCTTTGTAAGAGTTCATTTTAAGCTTCAGTGACCATTGGACAATTGATTAGGTTGCTGGAAGGTCTTCTATATAAGGCTCCTGAATAAAGCTTCAGATAAAAACCATTCTGGATCCGTCACTGTCAACTTGAATTATCAGTTGATCAAAGTTGTTGCATCTTTTGTGTGCATTGGCCACTTTGTGAAAATACTTAAGTATTTTTGTCCCCCTCTTTCAGCCACAAAGCTCTTGATCTCTGTCTCCATGCTATCTCTTCATTTTTAAGATGCTCTTCATAGTTCATAATCAAAGATGCCTTCATTGCTTATTCTTCTTTTGTTAGGACTCTATTTTCCATTACTGCATCCAACATAGCTAACTGACTTAGGATTTGGACCTTTTGTAACCCTAGGTTGCCCAAACTGGTTTTACTCCACTCCTTCAATTTGCCTTTTAGGGCCTTCAGCTTACATCCAAGGATATAATCAAGCTTACCAGTGAATACAAAAGACTCCCACCGTTCTCTAATTTTTTCCACAAAACCCTCCGGGTTGAGCCACCAATTATCAAACTTGAAATAGGATTTGTTTTGCCTCCAAGCTCCACATTGTCGAGCAATGGGACTGAGCACAATCTCTGTAGCACCACTTGTTGAATTCTGCTAAAGTTGGCATCCCACACCTTGGAAATTAAAATCCTATCAATTCTAGAAGCAACATTGTTATTGTCCCCTTTAAACAAAGTGTAGTTACCCCCTACCAATTGTAACTTCACAAAATCCATATCTTCAATAAACTCAGAGAACTCTATCATACCTAGAGTTCTTATTTTGCAATTCTCTTTTCTGATGGATATCTTATGATATTGAAATCTCCATACACTGCCCCCAAGGTCCCTCAAAAAGACTTCTAACAGCTCCTATTTCCTCCCACACATGCTCTCTCTCATCTCTGCCATTAAGAGCATAGACTCATGTTATGTGGCAATTGAAATCCTGAAGCACTGCCTCAAACTTGCAGGTGAGGGTGTAGGAACCTGTTTCCAGCACTTCCCATTTCCGTGATTTACCGTCCCATAACATCAAAATGCCCCCCCCCCTAGTGCCACTTGGTTCAAAACAAGCATACTTAACCCATCTACCACCGCAGATCTCTTTTATTATTTTATGAATCTCCCCCTCTAACTTTGACTCTTGTAAACATACAATGACAACCTTCCAGTTGAAGATTAAACTCTTCACAAATGTCTTCTTATCCCCACTATTTAATCCCCTAACATTCTAGGACACAAGTTTTTCTTTCATTGTAAAACTTTGTCCTCTTTCCCCTCTCTCTCTTCCCTCACATTTGAAATAAATATCAAAAGAAGTCAGCCTTTTCATTCTTGAACCCCTTGTACCTTGGGCCTTTTACTAATAGAATCACTTTCCAACTTCCTAGCTTGTCTGCAACTATCTATTTGCATAAGTAGCTCCAAAGATTCCTCCCCATGTCCTTGAAAATCCATACCAAAAAAATTTTTCCAGCTTCATAAGATTGTCTTACCCACATAGATGTCTCTTTCCCTTCTTGTACTGCGGAGGTCATGTCAATTGTATGGGATACACATCCTCCACCACCCACTCCTCAATTTGTTTGTCAGTCTGCATGCTTGATGTGGTATTTTGATCCTTATGAATTTCCGGAAATAAATATGCTTTATCACTGCTAACCCCCATAGCCATCGTTTTGGGGGGGTTCGAAGTATCTCCTGAGTTTATAATTGAGTTCCCATGTTCTGCATGCCCTTCCTTTGATGTAGTATCATGTTGTAGAAGAGTGCTCTTAAGACTAGAGCATGGTCCTCTATTTTAGAGCATAAAGGATCAATAAAGGCTACCTCACTTGGGCCTGATAAGACATTTAAAATGATATTTGCACTATTAGGCCCAATCCTTATTTTACTATTTCCCCGACCCAAAATTTTCTAAAATAGACTTGGGTCTCCACTTCCTTAGCACATGAGCGTGGGGTCTCATTTGAAAAGACTCCACCTGTCTCTGGCAGCCCCATGTGCCTCATTTGCACACCATCTGAATTTTTCAATATGTTTTGTCCTTTCCCTATAGGAGACAACTCTATTACCTGTTGGTCCAAAGACAGTGGCAGACCTCCAATTTCTTTCCTGCACTCTCCCAACTCCGGTATGACAAGCTAGTGATTTTCTTCTACCGCCGGTGTCAAGATTTGAAATCGAGCACTCTTCTCAACCCAAATTGGGATAAAAAAATTTATCCTGTCTCGCTCAATCAAAATCTTGCTCGGTTAGTTTTTTCCATCTCCACGGATTGTAATTCTTGCCCACTTCAAATGGTTCTTCGAACCCGTCTCCTCCTCAGTTTTGACCCATCCTCCACAAAGATTTGCAATTTCTGTGAAGATTCTTTGTGACCAGAGTATTAGAGGTACTCCTAAAGCTCTAATCCAAGTGGAATTGGCTTTTTGATTGGAATCTTCACATCCTACTACAGGGTTCCACCACTGAAGATAAAATTTGATCTTCCCCCACCTCCACTCCCTCTGTATGATTTTTTCTGCCATGTACCTGTTTGGAAATACGAAGAGGAACATGTTGTTGGCCATCTCATAAGTGTTGATCCCAAACACTCCTTTCCAAGAGATTACAATCCATCTCCTGATGTCTGATAAAGAGGAAAGTTGTGTTTCTCCCTCATCAAAGAGCCCACAATAGACCTCTTGAAAAGTCTAGTGTCTCTTGCTCCTGCTTTCTATGTAACTTGAAGGCTTCCTTCACTATACGAGATCATAATCTCACCTGAAGTGTTTGATCTTCATTTGCTTTCCCCAGCTCATGTGGCATAAGTGAGGTCCTTCTTAAATAGTTTGGGTCGTATTGCATTCTTCAGTTGGTGAGAGCATTGAATTGACCTCATCTTAGAGGCTATCTCATCCCACCCAACATTTATAGCTAACCCTGGGACTATTATAACTACTCTTTCCTGACCAGCAAGAGTTAAAATGCTCAAGAATCTACCGAACTCAATTCACTTACCTTGTGCAGAAAATCTTAGTGAATTTTTCTTTGTATTTCCATCTTTTAATTCCTTTTTCTCTATCCTTGGATGCTTTCTTGAAGACTGTGCAGAGACATTTCATGATTTTCGCACTCATGGAAGACCTTCTCATCAATTTGCAGCTTTACTCGACCCATTCAAACCAAATGTCTCTCCCCACTGTCCATCTTGCGATATCAAAAGACTTGAAGCGGGCGTTGAAATATACCATGTTTTCCTCCATCAAAGATCTAGAGAGGAAGAGCTCTGCTAGTGAAAGAAGAAAATAATGAAAAAAAAAGGGTTTGGTGAAAAAGCTACCACGGAATGTGGGAGTTGAGAGTAGAAAGGAAGGATGTTTCCTTCAAGGAGTTGCCGGAAAGAGAGTTTCCTCCCTACTATGAAGTAGGAGAAAAGGAGGATTGGGAGTTGTGCCTGGGAGCACTTATTCTTTTTTAGTGTGGGTTACTTCTCCTATGTCAGTAGCTGGAAGCATGTCGCAATCCATTTCTAAGGAAGGGAGAATTTCCAACTTCTACCTATATACAACACTACCTCACAAGCCAAAAAATGTCAAAGACAACTGCGAGTTGGTAAGCTGGAGGTCTGGCATCAAAGAAGTGGGTGAAAAGATTCCAGCAGAGCATGTTCATCACATGTAGAGGAGTAATGGCACAACACTCCTTGGGGGCTAGGAGTTGGAGTAAATACCAACATTTGATATTAGCTTTTGTTACGTACTAACACATAACTGACTGTACTCCTAACTTGTATAAGCACATGTCCCGCAAAAAATTTTGGAGGGATGCAATTGCCACGTCATTTTATTTAACTAGCTTAGAGGCACGTGCGTTGCATGTAAATATCAAACTATGTACTACATTAAAAATAATGTCAATATTATTAACTCAAAACTTCAAGTAAACTACTATAAATATAATAATAAAGTATAAGTTCCTATGAATAATGGATGTAAGCTTTTTTATGATTCTTACTGAAATTGTCAAATCACCGAAAACACCTATAACTATTTACAATATAAAGCTAGATATAGATAAGGTAATGTGACAGCTCTCTATGACATCCAATTAGATTTATCTTTTTCTCTTCTTTTTTTTTTCTTTTTTTTGACTTTTTTCTCATTTCAATATTAATTGTAACATGTAAAAAGAAAAATGTCACTCTTAAAATATCTTAGTTAGACCTATTAAATGTAGTTTCTCCTCCCTCCCCTATAGAGCATTACTTAGTTATTATTGTATTATTGGAGTTTCTGCTTTTAATATAATATAAATAAATAAATATTGATATAAAATATAGAAGATATACAAACTACATTGGATGCTTTTAGTTGGAGTATTATGTTGATTTAATATTTAAGTTTAGGGGTGTTCAAATTCCACTGAACTTTGAGATTCTCAACATCCGTAAATCACACTTGAGTTTTTAAGAAGACAAGAACAGAAAATTTAAACTCGTAGTTTAGAAATGTGAGGAAACCTCTCCATTCATAATTAACAAAGGGTAGTATGAACATGTGTTGATTGTGTTTAATCATAAAAGTCACAATGATTCAGAAAAGTCACAACTTTTCGGATCGGAAAATTCACAACTCCTTGAAAAAGGTTGAAACTTATCAATGTGAAAAGGTGTGTGCTTTTAAAATAAAACAACACAAATAAATATAATATTAAATATAGAAGAAATACTAAATTGGGTGTTTTAAGAAGAACAATAGAAAACATGAAAGATTTATTGTTTAAAAATGTACGGGCACCCCCTTTTTAATAGATAACAAAGGGTAGAATGAAAAAATGTATATTGTGTCTTATCAAAAAAGTCACAACCCTTTAGACAAGTCATGATCCTTTAGAAAAGTCACGACCCTTCGAAAAATCATAACTGATAGAAAAAGTCATAGCTCATTGGAAAAGTCACAACCCTAGAAAAAGGCACATCCCTCTAGAAAAGTCACAACCCTTGGAAAAGGTTATAACTCATCGAAAAGTCGCGACTCTTTGGAAAAATCACGACCCTTCAATGTAAAAGGTGTCTACTTTCAATATAATATTACATAGTATAAATAAATAATTATAATATAATACAACATATAGAAGAATTACAAACTATCTTAACATTTAAGATAGTTCAAACTTTTAAGGTAGTATAGATAGATAGAAAGATAGACATAGATTTGACTAATTTAAGGATATGTAGACTATAAAAAAAGGTATTTCAACTTTGTGGTCTTAAAAATGTAACATGAAGCGCTACAATTAAGGAATTTCCCCTCCCCCTCCCC
>NC_028644.1:18835723-18970723 GCF_001406875.1 Solanum pennellii
CCCCCCCCCGAAAAAAAAATAATTCTATTATAAACACACACAAAAAGAGAGGAGGAGTACTTATTTAGTCTGATTTGGACTCTTCAAACAAGTTTTTGATCAAATCATTTTTCTCCTAATAGTTTGAGAATTTTCACAACTTGAACAAGTTATAGTTTATGCAACTGAAAATCATTGAACTTCTTGTCAAGTTGTTGCAAAAGTATATATATGCCAATCAAAAGGAGTACACACTAATTATATAGATAGTCTTCTCGTTTGATGTTGAGTTATTTCATTCTTCTTGTTGCATCATTTTTGTTGATCTATCTTATTTACAGACCAAAAAATATTGTAATTGCATAATTGAACAATTCTCACAATCTTCCTTCTTTTAAGAAGAATAAAAAACTAACAAATATGTAGTTTAAAAATGTGAAAAAAATTCTCTATTTGTAGACAAGGATAGTATGAAAAGTTGTGTATCGTACCTTATCAAATAGCCACAGTCCCTTACAAAATTCACAACCATTCAAAAGTCACAACTCATCGAAAAAGTCGCAACTCTTTAAAAAAGTCACATCCTTCGGAGAAGTCACTACCCGTCATTGTGAAAAAGGTGTCATCTTTTAATATAATATAGAACAAAGAAATAAATAAATATAAATTAGAGAAGATATACTAAATTGGGTGGTTGAAGTTGAGTATTATGGTAATTTAGTATTAAACTTATAGAGTTCATACTTTTAAGGTACTATAGAAGATTTAGATGGATGAAGAAGACATTTGATTTAAGGACAAACAAGCAACATGAAGTCCCCCCACCCCTAAAAGGTCATTATATTTTAAATAGAATAAAAACAAAAGTACAACAAATAAATAGGAAACAAAGGAGTACATATTAAATCTAGTTTGGACTCTTCAAACAAGTTTATGATCAAATTCTTTTTCTCCGACAGCTTGAGACTTTTCACAGTTTGAACACCAAGTGGTAGTTTGTGCAACAGAAAATCATTGAACTTTTTGTCAAGTAGAAGTTGTTGCAAAAGTGTATTTATGCCAATGAAAGTGAGTACACATTAATAGTCTTTTCGTTTGACGTTGACTTATTTCATT
Source organism: Solanum pennellii (assembly GCF_001406875.1). Lineage (NCBI taxonomy): Eukaryota > Viridiplantae > Streptophyta > Magnoliopsida > Solanales > Solanaceae > Solanum > Solanum pennellii. The sequence goes on from NC_028644.1 coordinate 18,836,819, forward strand.
CTCCTTGTTGCATCAATTTTTGTTGATCTATCTAATTTACCAATTAAAAAAGATTGTAATTGGATAATTGAACAATTTTTAGAAGCATCCATGTTTTAAAAAGACAAAGAATAAAAACACACAAAATCTGTAGTTTAAAAATGTGAGGGAACTCCTCTATTTATAGCCAAGAAAGAATAGTATGAAAAGTTGTTCATCATGCCTTATTAGATAAGTCACAACCCTTTAAAATTTCACAACCATTTGAATATATCACAAATCATCAAAAAACTCAAATTCTTTTAAAAAGTCACAATCCTTCGGAGAAGTCACTACCTGTCAATGTGAAAAGGTGTCATATTTTAATATATAATATAAAAAAATAGAAGATATACTAAATTGGGTGTTTTATGTTGAGGGTATTATAGTAATTTAATACAAGTTAGAGAATCCATGTTTTTAAGATAGTATAGATAGATATATATTATTGAAAGTAATGAGAAAATTATTATCGATGTAAGTCAGCAAAAAGTTAATGTTAAACGAAGTATATCAAAAAGATTGGGAACATTGCATAGCATATAATTTGGTAAAGCATAGGCTTTCTTTTATGCAGGTTTAGTTCCACTTCAGTTTTATTCCCCATTCACCTAAAAGTTCTGTCGTTCCTCGTGTCTATGAAATCATTTGTTTTGCTATAACGATATCTGGTCAAGATAAACTAAACATTCATGCTCTCAAGTGTGTTTTCTAATTATTCTTGAACTTAGAAGGGATATTGTTACCACTCACTTGATCTTCATCAATATCCTTAGTCAGCCAATGACACTTTTCAGAACTCAATCTTATCTTGCAACTTCCTGTGACCGTCTTGACATCTATATTTTTTACTTGACCACCAGTAAAGCTATTAGTAGTACGAGTACCTCTCTTGCATTTCTGCCACTGTGCCACCGCTTGACTCACTTTGTTTTATGTCCATATTCACCTCTATACTCCCTTGGTCCATATATTTTAGAAACACTTCTTTTGTTATAACTTGAAACCTGAGAAAGACAACCTAGATCCTCATGATCTAAGTGTGTAGTTTATGATTATTCTCGAGTTTAAAAGGAATATTGTGATTACTCGCTCAATCTTTTGTCGATACCCTTGGTCAGTCAGTGCCATATTTCACATAACAGTCTTATCCTGAATCTATTTCAAACCATCTTGACATCTTAGTTATTTTATTTGTACCAGCAATGTAGTCCTTATAAGTACCTCATTACGTTTCCTCCCACAGCATCATCACTTTTGACTTATTACGCCACTGTTCACACCAGGGTTATATGATCCATACCCTGCAACAGATCCTTAGCAGGTTCCGAATTTGTCTCCCCAAACAGCCCTCTAGTGACCGTTCATAAAGTTATTTGTTCTTCTCATAATCCTCACCATAAATATACCTGTTTGAGTGATCATTGTTTATCATAAGCATATTATGCTTTCGTGTTAATCTTGTCTTATTCATTTTCTTGAATCTACAGGAGTAGCTCTTTCCAATCAGGCTAATAACAAGCTACGATGACAAATGTCTGTTTTACATTCTATTGATACTTGGGCAGTTAATCTTATGCCTCCACGGAAAATATGTTCTTGTTGGTCACAGTGAAAGTTGGGATAGAGATCAAATTGATCAGCTCGAGGCATGTTCCTTGTGATTTGTGAAGGCCATTAATAAGATCTTCTCACTTGATTATGTGATACATTCTATCCCATGGTAAAAATTGCTTCCTTAAAGCTTCTTTTTGTCCATGGATGTTGTTCATCATTGAATTCTTCAGGAGTTGATATCAAGAACACATTTATTTGCAAGCATATTGATAATGAAACACATGAAGCAACACCATGTTCTTTAACTCAGGGATGTTTAGTAGTCTTGTATGTTGTTTAAGGTTGATTTCTATATGGTCTGAAGTAGTCTTCTAAGGCATGGTTTGGTAAGTTTAGCATGGTTATTTAAGAGTTTGAAATGATTGAAAGTTGATGACTGCCTGTTTGGACAATATCTGGTTGAAGTTGAATAATATCTCCTCAACAATTCTAAACCTAGGCAGAGTAATATTTTCCAGGCTTTAGGTCGCCAAGTCTCATTTAGATATTGTTATCTCACAATGTTAGTATGCTCTTGACATTCCTGGAGAGACATAAATGTGCACTTAGTGGACTCATTTACACACTTACAAATTTGAATGTTAAAGGTAATGGTTAGGGGGACACATTTAATGATGCTAGGTAATTAAAGAAGTTGGTTGAAAAGTTGAACTATCTCCCAGTTACTTCACATGATAGTCTATTCGGTGGTCTTTTGGACGTACCTCATATAGATTAAGCAACCACTCAAAGAATTCAGACTGAAATGATTAACCAAATGCATTTAAAACTAGTAATGATATTAACTTGAACTTCAAAGTGTATCTTATATAGTATTGAATGAGAGAAACAGACATATAAAAATTGATTAACACTTTGATAGAGATAAATATATTTAAGATGACAATCTCATGAAGTGAAAAAAAGTCAAATGATTAGCTTGCTGATATATTTATCAGATCTCTCACCAATTTAAGAATTATTTATGTACAACCACCTTCGTATATACAAGTACAACTAGAGGATTCGATAGAAGAAAATGGTTTATTGTAACAAGTTATACTTGATGTAATATAGTATTAGGCCTTGTTTGTTTTCATTAAGACCAAAACATTTAAATCTGAATGCACATATAAATGAATAAGATGTCTCCCACACTAAATGATTAAGACAATTTGTTTTTCAACATTTCAATGTGCATAATTCATATATTAGTAACATGATAAATATACAATTCAAATAAAAAATCAATTAAATATTAGAAAGAAAGTAATTTCTAAAATATAAAATCATTATTTGATTAAAAATGAAATATTTATGTTCGCTCGTGATGGTAGAGAGGGGTTGTAGTAGTGGTGATGGTAATGATTGGTGTTGGTAGCTAGTAATAGTGGTCATGGTGGAGGTGGTGTTGTAGTGACTGGCATGTTGGTGACATGACGGGTGATAGTGGTCGTGGTCATGGTGGTTGTGATGATGAAGTTGGTTGGTGTAAGCAGTAGACAGTGTTGATGGTGGTGGGCTGAAGAATGTGTGGATGTGTGGTGGTTGATGGCGATTCGAATTGTGATGATGGAAATAATTGGTAGTAGAAATTCACCGCAGTGTCCTTATAAGAAGATCAAGGACTAGGAGCATATTTTTTTTGCTCATCTGGATGTAAATATGGGGGACTGCGCACCCATCGTGTAGGTTGTTATTAATACACAAAAATGTTACAGTTCAAAAAAAAAAAGAAACGGACCGTAGTGGTGGAGGTGGAGGTCGCGGTGGCGAAAATGGATAAAATTATTGATGGAGGTGTGGTAGCGATTATCAATTGTCGTTGGCAGCAGTGGTGGTAGTGGGTGGTTAGTGACGGTATAGTGATTAACAATGGTGGTGGTAGTTGTGATGACAAAGGTGGTTAGTTGCGGTGGCTGATGATTGTGGAAAGAGTGGTGGCGAAAATTTATCTACACAAAAATACCTCTTAATGATATTAAGACTTGTTCAAGATCTTAATAATAAAGACCTATTCTGACCAAATTAGTGCTTAAATCTTAATGTAAACAAATTCACTTAATGATCTAACGTCTAAAACATTCGGATTCAGACCTCCATTAAGTAAAAGCAAAAGAGACGTGTCTCACATTGGGTAGAGGTATCATGTATATTGTGAAGTGTGTGTAAAATGGATATGTGCACTCTCTCAATATTCTCCCCTGTCTCTTATTTTCTTATAAGAAAAGGACCAACTGAAAATGGATGAAATAGTTAACAAAAGGGAAAGATGCAAAATACAGAAGACATCAAAACAAACGAAAATCATACCTTATAACTTTCAGGCCTGTCACTTGCTTGGCAACAGACGGTAATTAAGTACAAGATCTTCAGGTTTCTTCCATATATAGGTCCGTACAGTTGCTAAGCTCATTTCAGGGGATAAAACCTGGTAAAGAAATAAAATTTCATTTAACCAGAAAGCACTGTGGGCATAACCTGGAACATATCCCCACTTGGGCAATTGTGTTTGAAGGCAGCATATACAAAGATTGATGTGGCAAAGCCAATAATTTTTATTATTTTTTTGGAGAATCCGTAATGATGTACCATGATATATTGCTAAAAGTTCAAATATAAGAAGCTACGATCTAGAGTATAAAAATGAAGAAGCAAACTACAACAGTGCATGATATTAAAATCTTAATATGTGAAGCATCTCAAACCTAGAAACAGAAACCTGAACTTGCCTGGTTATTGCACAGGATCTCTATAGATGGCTTATGCTTTTGCGAAGGCTTCGGCCCAATCCGGGATGAGTCATCCACTCCAGTAGTTCCATGTAAACCAGGAGCAAAAGTCCCATCCGAGTTTACGCTATCCAAAGGCTTGTCAAGAACCAACTTTTCCACGACATAATTGATAACCTGGAGAACAAAATCAATACAACTTGGAGACATTCATTGTTTATCCTCTGTAAGTGTTAATTAATTACCAGAAAGAACTTCTGGGTGATTATAGTATCAAAGAAAGCTGAACCTATGAAACTTTTTGGAGCTCTTTCGACTTCAGCAAACATAACTCGCTTTCTTTCCTTTTGAGCCCAAAATTTGGAAGTAGTATCTGCATCTCACCAAATGGTCAATGAATACTAACTTGAATCAAGGATTGCACCTCTCTCTATCTCTCTTTATCCAAATGTGTGAGCATTTTATATAGTGGAGGTATAATGTCAATAATGGGTGGTCATCTTCCGTCACTTTTACAATTTTGAATTGGCAATGCACGTTACTTGAATATAGTTCTATTTTCATTTTTCCAATAATGGTGGTGTTCATACCAACAAGGGTTAAACAGAGATGAATAAATCACACAGTGTTTTTGTCAATAATGGGATTTGAACTTTGGTATCCAAGATTTGCACAAACTTCTATTTTATCATTTCTTTGTTCTGAATCAAAAATAGAACAGTTGAGTAAATCTTAACCACTTCATTGACCACCAGGTCACATCCTTGTATGCTATTATAATCCATTCTTTAACATCATTTTCTGTCCTCATGGTATGAACCTAGACGAGATGTTAGATTTGTTATCCATTTGAAAACTATAATGGAGATATGGCTAGTGACTGTAAAATGACATTTGTTTGGGTAATGTGAATTTTTTAATGAAATAATAACATTAAAAGAAAGGATCCCTTGGACAAATTATTTATGTGGTGCATAAAATAAATCAAACTTACAAAGTTACAACAACAACATACCCAGTGAAATCTGGAGAAGGTAGAATGTATGAAAACCTTAGTAATACCTCGGGGAGGTAGAGAGGTTGTTTCCAAAGACCCTAGGCTCAAGTGCAACAAATCCGGGTACATAGAAGACAGAGACAAAGACGAAAATAAGCTGAACCAAAAAAAATACTAATAATATTTCCAACTCCTAAAGTTCTTTATCACTCTCCTTATCTTATTAACACTATGCTCCTTCCCCTGGGAACCAACAATCATCTTCTTCATTGCAATTTTTTTCTTTTCCTGAATAGTTTGGGAGTCACATGGGTGATGCCTCAAGATGTGAGAAGTTACTAATTTGCTGGCAAGGACAGAGGATCCGGAAAAGGAAGAAGCAACTCTGGTAAAGTATCCCATTGATTATTATGCATCATGTAGTTATAGTTTGAATGAAAGATAGGTGTGTTGAAGGAAAGATACAACCTCCACCTTTTGTAAAGTCTAGAGGCCTTCAATTTGTTTATGCATGGTATAGGAGGAATACGCTGGACTATCCAACTTCTCTTTTGGATTTTTGGAAGCTTTTGATGTTACAAGTGTCGAGATGATCTGAACTTCTCTTTTATACCACTGTAATACGTTTTTGGTGTTGTTATTAAAATACCTTGGTTATCACTCCTTAATTATCTAATAGTTAATTGCAGTAATTTCTCTTCAGTAGTAGAAGTTATTTTCTTGTAATAATGCAGTTATTTTCCTATAATAGTGCAGTCTTGTAATTACATTTAAGTTAGGAAGTCATGTCCTAGTTTCTAGGGATAGTTATTTTATAAGTATTGTATTTAAACTATCTGGTGACTGAGAAAATATAAGCAGAAAATTATTCAAGTTTTTGAGTTCTTCAAACTTCTCTTTTAACGAACCAGCACCATAAGTTGTAGGAAGAAAACATCATATTAAATATTACAGCGCCCCATAACAAGATTTATAACTGGGGACCATAACAACTTGGTATCAGAGCCGGATGTTATGGGAGATCAAATTCAACATCAACTGCTCAATTGGTGAACTTATTTAAACAAGAACGTGCAACCAATATAGCGAGACACGAAGCAATAAATGCTCTCTTAGATACACTCAGAAAAGATCTAGCGAATTCGAAGGTTGATTCTGAATCAACAAATCATACCAATCAGAATCGGAGCTTGAAGGATAAAAGTGGAGTGGCAGAAGGGTCAAAACCAAATGCACGAGGAAGTTCTTTTATTCCTAGGTATACAACGTTGAATTTTCCACGGTTTAATGGCCAAGGGAACCCTTTGTGATGGCTGAACAGATGTGATCACTTTTTTCGACACCAACAGACTCCAGATGAAAGAAAAAGTTAGTCTTGCTTCTTTTCATTTGGAGGGGAATGCACAACTTTGGTTTCTTCAACTAGAGACTGCCTGAACTGTCTTGGGATGAATTCAAACGTTATTGAAACCTTCGTTTTGGGCCACCAGTCAGAAGTTAGAAGTAAGGAGAATTGGCTAAGTTGTGCCACATTGGGTCCGTGGAAAATTAGCAAGAAAAGCAATTAATTTCGAGGGCTAGTATAGTCACACAGTCATAAAAAATTGAACTTTATATCAGTGGTCTTGCTGTTATAATAGAAATAAGTATTTCCTACTTAAAATAGGAATAGGAATAAGAATAGAATTCCTAGTTGGAAAAGGATTCTAATGTAGTGTCTATAAATAGAGTCTCAATGTAACAATTTCGATACACAATTCAATAATATTTTCTCCAATATTTCTCACATGGTATCAGAGCATTGTAAGAAAAATAAAATAAATTTAAAAAAAATACAATGTGCAGTTTTTCCGGTAACCTAGTTGTTGTCCGGATAATTAATATTTTCTGTCAATGTTTTCAAAAAATATTTTCCGTCACTGGTAATTAATCACTTTTGTCTGATAGTTATTATTCACAATCTCTTCCAGCTATTACTTTAGCTAATGGGATCCAAACAAAATTAAAAGGGGTTGGAAAAGCCAAACCCGTATCTTCTGTCACCCTAAACTCTGTTTTATGTCCCTGGTTCTCCTTTTAATCTAGCATTGATTAATCGTTTGACGAAAGCCATACGTTGTAGCATAACCTCTTTTGATGATTATTTCTCATGCAGGACCGCAGTACGGGACAGACGATTGGAACAGGATATGAATCACAAGGCCTTTACTATCTTACCTCTTCTAATTCCTTAACAGCATGCTCCATTACAGATTCCCCATATCTAATTCACAAACTTTTGGGACATCTAAGTCTATCCAAACTGCAAGAAATGGTGCCTAGTTTGTCTAGTTTATCCACATTAGATTGTGCGTCGTTTTAACTTGGGAAACACACTCGTGCTACATTTTCACGTAGTACTAGGTCGTTCAGAGTCTATTTTTTCATTAATTCTTTCTAATATTTGGGGCCGTAGTATAGTCAGTTCCACCTTAGAATTTCATAATTTTTTTAGTTTCATTGATAATTATTCGAGATGCACTTGGGTTTTCTTAATAAAAGATCGTTCTGAGTTATTTTCTATATTCAAAGGTTTTTTTTGCTAAAATACAAAATCAGTTTGGTGTTTCTATTCGTACTTCCATAGTGATAATGCCTTGGAATACTTTTTTTAGAAGGTAACAGTCTTGTATTATAATCCAAAAAATCAAACCTGCCACAACTTGTTACAGGTTTATTAATTATAAATGAGTATCAGGAAGATCTTCAATCCTAAATAAACAAAAATTACAAGGTGGTGCCAAAAGCATTCATTACTGATTGTAGATCGTCCATATACTCCTGTTTACACCATAAATGAAATAAAACCAAGCAATTCATCTTCATGTTCTGGATGTTGTTACTTTTGTTTTGGAAGCATTTGAGGTTCCTCTCTTTCCATATAGACCACCAGATACAAGGGGGATGATTTCCATCTTTCTTTGTGACCAGAAATATAGACGAAGCTACTCCATATCTTCAGGGCCTGAACAATATTTCTTGGCATCACCCAAAGTAGGTCCTTCAAATTGATGAAAATGCTCCACAAAATATTAGTGATCCTATAGTGAAGAAAGAGGTGGTTGACTATTTCAGCCTCTTCTCCACACAGGAAACACCTAGGACTCAGTTGGATACCCCTTTTCATGAGGTTCTCCTGAGTCAAGTAGGCAATTGGAGGGAGTCTTGGTGTATCTTTATATGAAATGTATGAATGGATCATTATGTGAAGTAAATGAAATTGTGACTTAATGTCTAAAGTTAAAAAAGCATTTTAAAGTTATGTCTTGTATGATAAAGTTTATGAATGATGAATGTGGTGTGCTTAATCTAAGGGAACCCTCAAAGAGCACTTGGTGGAGGTAGTAGTATGGGATGCTACTTTCACATTGAACTTGTGTAATTTGGGAGTTGCCTTGGAGAAGGGCACTTATGTGAAGTCCTTAAATGTAAGCTTGTTTCTCTAGTGTCTTTGTTATAGAATGTGGACTTGTTACCCGTGCGAAGTAAGCTTATGATCGGTAGTCTTGAGGATCACTTAGGTGTGTATTGAAGGGATTGTATAGGCAATTCCTTCATGTCTTACCTTAGTGAGCCTTAGGATAACCTTGGTTAGGGAAACTTCTGGGGAAATGAGTTTACTATGAGTTGATATGAAATGGGTTCACTATAAAGTGTAGTTTTATTCTAAATTTATGGAAGTTTTACTTCCTATGTCAAATGATGATTCATCTGTTTTACTACTATATTCATGAACTTTTTACCAAATTCGCATGAGAGTTTTATTTCTACTAAAATGTCCTCTTTTACATGTGTTTTTGCATAATGTCATACTTAGTACAATGTTTGTACTAACCCCATACTTTTCTATACTCTATAAGTATAGGTTGGAAGCAAGTGGAAGTTTAGAAGGCAAAGCTTCTCAAGACTCGTTATGTCCTCATATATTTGAGGGCATAGTCTATATTTCTTTAGTTTCTTTTATTAAGACTTGTATAAGACTTATTGTGTATTTTCTTTTTATGTAAAAGGTCGTGTCCCTAAGATATTTAAGATGTGCGTTTAAGTTGGCTTGTGACAACGAGACGTACTCCTTAGTATTTTATAAAAGATATTTCCTTACTATTATCATTGTTGTGAAAAGTTTTAAATCTGCACTACTTTTCATATCTTATGTAATGAACGATAGTTATGAGGCTTGTACAAGACCCCGAAGGGTCAAGTACGCCTTATGACGACTCAAGAATCTCCCTTCTTCTAGGGTGTACTTGCGGGTCGTGACAAGAAGGATGTCCGTTTTTATGCGAATAGACAAGATAAGAAATAATCACATCAAATAGATGGTATCTCATAGAGGATAATTGAAAGAACCTAGTATGGATTAATCTTTCCTACATAGACAACATACGCAAAGCTCCATAGTTGCAAGATTACAACAACTGAAGGTGCTAAAATAGGATGAGGTACACTTATAATCACTTGGAGAGAAATTGTCACAAAAAAATTTATCTAAATTGGAACAAACGTAAACTTAGCAAAAAAAGAACATAACTAAAGCAAAGAATCTATATGAGCAAATATAAACTAAGAAGAGTTAAAGCTTATGTGATTTTCACTTAAACTGGTGTTTGCCAAGATTCTATTATTTCTGCTTAAATACTTGTACATTAGTCTAGGAACAAGAGTACCATTTCGGGTACCTCTAGACTTAGAGGACTCCAAGTTATCTTAAAAAGATATATCATCAAGTACTGGAAAGAAAAGTCACAGTAAAGCAGAATAGATGCAAAGGATTCATATAGCTTGGGCATGAGATATAAGTGACACTCCCTCCATCCTAATTTATGTGGGGCAAAATGTTTGACTGGGTATGGATTTTAAGAAGAAAAAGATTTTTGAAACTTGTTCTAAAACAAGCCATAAACATTTGTCTGACTTCAGAATACGTAACTATCCAAGCAGAAATAAAAAACCACTTCATGTATCCATTTGATGACACTCCCCCAGATTGGAGATATTAACCATGTTCCTGAAGATTAGCTATAACTTGGCAGCCGCCTGATAGTATCAGGATAATTTACACATCATACTTTAAGTTTTAGCAAGTTATGGTACCATAAGAACAACACATTCACATAGATAGGCAATCCTTAGTTAACTGACCGAAGAATCATGGCCTTTGCAGCACATAGTCTTTTTCAGCTTTTCATTTCGCTATCTGATGCATCGTCAATATTAAATCTCCGAAGACTACTGAGACTATTAGGGTTTTACTTGACATAAAACTAGAGCAACATGGAATCTACATCTCGAGGGATAACCATGGTACAGGTCTAGTACCCAATTAAAATTGAAAAATCCGATTGGGTAACTAGGAGCATAATTTATAGTGATTTCCTTATGATATTTATATTTTGAGTTGTTTTTTGCAAATTATATGTGGTGTTCCAATAGGAGGTGTCCAGGAAAAGGAGAAGTGTAAGTCTCCCACTAGTATGGACTATTAAACAAAGAGTAATTATTAGCCACAAGGACCCTTTATCATCAGGACAATTAAATTGATTCTGCATTGCTATCAAACTAAAGATACTTACTTTGTGAATTCTTAATATGCGAGGTGCACTCAGTTTGCCTTGGGTAAGGATCTGGACAGTAGAACCCTCACATGGATGCAAATAAAAGCTACATCTGCAAACCATATTATAAGAAAGGGGTTATATCAAAAAGTAATTTATCACAGCCAGAGGGAACACATAAATAGTTATGCTTTAAGCATACTTGGCGCAAAAAAATGGAATAAAATACCGAAATTAGCAACAGATTGCTTCTTCAAAAGTGAGATTGCAACTGCCTAAGACTTTATTTAAAACTTAACAACTATATAATTAAAATATGCAATTCAATGATTGTCAAGAAAACAAATATGCAGCTTTGAAGATTTACTTGGTATTTTCCCTGGGAGGCAGGCGATTGTTCATCACACAGTCTATAACCCACCAAGGCATGTCCTTCTCATCTTCAGTTCCATCTAAGTCAGTGATCTTTTTCCTCCAAGAGCCACTTTGAGAGCCCTCAGTCATGATAGATGGAGGAGATGCTGAAGAAAATTCAAAGGGGTGGAACACCGCAGAATCATTATCAGTGTTGCCTTCTACTTCCACTCTTGAAGTAGTCAAAATCCTTGTAGATACATCTTTTCCAGATGGAACTTCTCCAATGATTGATGATTGAGATCCAAATTTCTGCCTTCTTTCGATTAACCAATGGACCAACAGCCCTTTAAGTGTTTCTCGTGCCAAATTGACCTATAATTTGAATGCACCAGCGAACAAAAAAATTAATCCTCTGTTAAGGTGAATAAATTAAACTTTATTGATATAACTGATAAATCTTAACATTGGTTCAAACACTTATCCATTCCACTTGTAATACAACATGTAAAGCACAGGAAGTGTAGGGGCTGGCACTCACCGGTTCAGTTTTTCGATTTTTCAGTTTGGATAAGTACAAACCAAAACTGTCTTTTTAAGCTTCAGATCAGTTAAAATTTGTTTGGTTGTTCAATTTAAGGTTTCAGTTGGGCTTTTCCAGGTTGTACTTTTCTACAAAAAGAAAGGGCTGAAAGCATATTCTCTTCAGTTTTTTCTTGCGACTAAAGGCCTAAACTTGGCTTTCTGACCTTTTTATCAGAAAACGGGCTTAAAATGATACCTCAACTAGTAAAAAAAGAAGTTACTATATAGCTTTTTCTTCATTTACTTATTTTTATTTGGTCTACATACGATGAAAATAGCACTTCATTAAGGAGGACGAAACTAAACTTTAGCAAAAATTGATAAACGCAGAGTCCCTCATTTTGCGATTGTTAGCTACTTGGTTCAAGCCTCACAGGACCCTTTGACCCATTATTCTACTTCTCCTAACAGAGCTATGGTTTTGCAGCAGAAATGACGACTCAGTTTCTCATGCTTTCTTTACTCAGTGTCCTAAATTGCTCCTACTTCTACATTTGGAAACAATTCAATTTAAAGGTCCCGTTTTACTCTTAATAAGAAGCTTTTAACACCACACAAATGTAATGGAATAATATCACATGTTACTTAAGTTTTACAGTCACACAAATATTATAGTATGTTTAAGACTAAGATCTCAACTTTCAAAAATCTACTTTTCTTTTTTAGACTTTATGTCCAGTCAAATAGGTTCACATAAATTGGAACAAAGGCATAAACGCCGACTATCCTTTTGTCATACGACATGAAATTAGACCAAGAAGAATCTTTAATTTGATGCGGACTAATTGATCAAGAGGAGTGAAATGATGTATCCGTCCCTATTGGACTTTCATCTTTCCCAGTCCTTAATAAACAAACTTAATGAAAAAAGAGCTAGATGAGCCTAAATCAGGTAATAAAATGGAGCAAGGTTATCGAATGAAATGTGGATATGGGACCTGGAACCATACGGTGAACTGAAGCAAAAGGTTCATAGCAGGAAATACCTTGTCATCTTCAGTTTTCCCAGGGATATTGAGATCGGCAGAGTACATCTCAGCAGAAAAGCATTGTGGATTATCCAAATGTACAGACAAGCATCCGAGCCTAGTGTCCACAGTAAACCATGCAGGGATGCTTACCTGAACAAGCAAAAGGTATCAGAAAAAACTCAATGAAAAGAAGGAGAATTGCTACAATGGTTCTACTTCCTTACCATCTCAAATAATTCTTCTTTTTTCTTGTCAAATGAAACCTACACCAAAAATAATCAGGTAAAAAAAACATGGTAAAAATACACATTATGAAGTAGGCCACAAAAGAAAATAAAATTTTAAAAGAAGAAGAGGAATATCATCATCATTTCAGAAAAATAAGAATGTATCCTCCACACATGCCATTGTTGCTAAATTGATCTCAAAACATTTCATTCTAACCTCTCCGTAATTTTGAGTTACAGTCCCTCTTGTGACCTCCCACAACTTAACTGTATCAGCAGTATCCTTTCAAAGGAACAATCCAATATCAGTTTATTAAATCATACTTCTCTAAATATAATAGAACCTCATTAAGAATAGTACGCCATTAGCCACACAATTTAATGCAAAAGTATCATTTTACCTTGGTTAGGACATGTCTTCTGTTGTTCAAAATCTCATGCTGCACAATTCCTGGAGTTCCGTAAATGCTAAAGGAAGGTTCTTTAAAGATAGGTACCTGCAAAAATATCCAATTCTCAACTTTCTAAAGATTAATTTATTATCTTTAGAAAGGAAGAAGGGCTAATAATGATGGAGGAGCACACATTGAAAATGAATAGTCAACTTCTAATCTGACTACAAACTTCTGATCTGCATAAGAAAGAGCAATTGCATGTATAATGCACCATGTATCTATCAATAATCATAATCATAATAATCTAATACAAAGTAAAAGCTGTGGACGCAAAAAATGGACACGTGGCCACAAATCTGCCCCTTTATGTTGATGAAAATCAGCCAAAGTTTCACCGTCTCCTTACAGTGTAAGAATAAATTATTTATTGTCTCTGCCTCACATTCACAAAAAAAGCATCTGGAGCACAACTGGAGGCCCCTCTTCATACGGTTATCCTGAATGAGAACAGATTGTTTTGCTAAAAGCCAAGTAAAATTGGCCACATTGAAGGGCACCTTAACTTTCCAGATCATTTTCCTTGGACCAGTAGCTTGGTTGAGTGTGTCCCCGCAGTGAATTTTTGCAAGCTGGTCAAAGAAGGGGAGCCAAGGAGTGAATCAAAAAGTAGGGGGAGGAAACTAATCACCCACTTATAATGAAGCTCAATATCCTATCATGGAATGTGATGGGGCTTAACATGGAGGACAATAGAAATTTGGTGAGGAGAAGATTACAACAAGGGGGAGCAGATATTATAGTTTTGGTGGTGACAAAATTAAAGGGCAGTAGAAGATCATATTCAACAGTTAGGGGGTAATAGATGGATGGGAGAAATTTGGATGGAGGCATTAGGTGGTAAAGGGGGCATAATTATTATGTGGGATAAAAGGTCTTGGAAGGGGGAGAAGGTGGAGAGTGGAAATCAGATGATCACTTGAAAGTTGAGTGGCATTAATGTAGATCTCACTTGGATTCTCACATTAGTATATGCTTCATGTTATAGAATGAAAGGTATGAGTTATAGGAAGAGTTAGGTGCATTGCAGAGCTTTCGTGAAGGCTTTATCAAAAAAAAAGAGAGTTTTGTGAAGGACCATTCCCTTCAGAAAAGACAAATTGTACTAGACTTTTAGGAGCAACGACAGACTTCTCTAGCTGTATCAATGAACTAGAGCTAGTAGACCCCCCTTTATTTGGGCGATCTTACACTTGAAGAGGAGGGTCAAATCATAGAAATGCATCAAGGATTGAAAGATTCATGCATTCATTTCCTCGGGATGAATTGTTTAATCAAATAAGACAGAGTTCCTTGACTAGTTTGGGTTCTGACCAGAATCCGATTTTGTTGTCATGTGGGGATGAGGTCTTCAAGAGATCATATTTCAAGTTTGAAAAATGGTGACAGAATGTTGAGAGGTTCAAATCCAAAGTACAAGACTGGTGGAATTTTTTTAATGTGACAGGAAGAGCAGACTTCAAGTTAGCAACAAAATTGGAGGCTTTTGAAAGCAAACGCAAAGATTGGAGCAAGGAGAATAAAGATAACTAGAGGGCTAGAAATGATCAACTTCTGGGGCAAATTGGAACTTCGGAAATCATACAAGAGGCCAGCGCTCTTGTTATGGTCCCCGATTATGGATCTGGTTATGGGGTGCTGCAATATTAAATATAATGTTTTCTTCCTACGACCTACGGTGTTGGTTCATTAAGAGAGAACCTGCGATCTCTTGAATTTGAAGTACTCAAAAACTTGAATAATTTTAGATACAATACTTATAAAATAACTACCCCTAGAAACTAGGACATGACTTCCTAACTTAACTGTAATTACAAGACTGCACTATTACAGGAAAATAACTGCATTATTAAAGGAAAATAACTAAAGAGAAAATAATGCAGTAAACTATTGGATAACTAAGGAGTGATAACACCTCTTACTGATGATGAGTTAATGATGAAAGCACAATGTGCCATGGAGTGTGAAGAAACAGCTAGAAATGAAGAAATCCATTGGATACAGAGACCTAGATTTCAGTGGATCAAAGAGGGTGCAAGAACACAAAGTAACAGAATGGCCGCTGCGTGTATGTAATGACCCTTCATGTAATTTTTGCCTTAATGCTTTCTTTATGTCGTTTAGAGCTTTTCTATAGACACCCCCAAGTCATTTATGACTTGTTGGCACTGACAGTTCGGTCGCCTAGTTGTTTGTTTGAATTTTGTGCAACTTTCCATGTTTTAGATGCCTTGAAGCTTGAAAAATGATTTTTAGTCAGTTCGTTAAGCAAATGACCTCAAAATGGAATTCTGAGAGTTTCCTCAGCTCCGAAATGGCCAAATTAGGCTAGTATCCCGGTTTTCAAAAGTATCGAGGTGCGAGTCTGGACAATCAGGCATTTTAGCCATTGAAATTTGGCATAAGGTTGACTTTGGTCAACAATCTTGGAAAATGCGCTCGGATAAAAATTTCATCAACACGGTTAGCTCCGGAATGTTGAGTTTGGTCTAGAACGACCTTTTGTTTGACTCCCGAGGCCTCCGGACTCATCCGAGCCCCCCGGTGGATTTTGGTTAAAAATGGCCTTTGGAAGTGAGACCCATTTTTTATTGAGATGACCTCTAATGGAAATTTCGACTGCGTCTTTGAGTCTGCAATGTCGATTTTAGTAGGGTACAATATCTGTTTTGTTTTTATCGGGTTCCGAACGAATTCCGAGCACCCCGTCGGAGACTTTGAAGAAATTAGCCAAAGCTGAAATCTAGTGCAGCTCTACAGCGACCAGGTTTTGGCTTTAACAACCAGTTTTTTGGTGCTTTTTAGTGACCAGGTTCGCCTTTTTAAAACCCCAAAATTCAGCCTTTATCCCTCATTTTAAAGGCGTGATATCTTGAGCTATAGAGCTTCAATTTGGGGGATTTAAAGGCTAAGTTGTGAGATTTTTCAAGGATAAACACATTTGTGAGCTCGGAAGCTGCTTTGGGACCTTCAAATTAAATTTTCATTTTCACCAGCTGGTCATGGCTACTTTGTGAACTCAAATTGTGGGATATTTTGGGACTTGATTTCTCCCTCATTCTAAGTCCGAATTTGATTATTCTAGTGGCTATTTTGAGTGGTTTTTCGAGGAGAACGTTGTGGTGTTGTCGGAACTCACTGTAGACCACCCGTTTCTGGTAAATTGACTGATTCAGCCGCTGTCCAATTTCTACTTCATGAGAAAATTCGGGTTTTGGTTGCATGTTGACATTGTGTTATTTCAAGGCCCCGAATTGTGTCCCATTTTGGAACACAAGTTCGGGGAGGTGTTTAAGAACCTATTTTGGGGGTTGATTCCGAAACATTCAAAGTGGGTCCTACTTTTCCCGTTTGACCCCAAAATTGGTCCATCCCTGTTTCTTGCGATATTAGTGTCTACGCGACGATAATAATGTTGTGACTCTATTTTTGATAGTGTTACAGCATTTCGAGGCTGTTCGAAAAGGAAAAGCACCGGAGGAGTGATTTTTGGAGCGCGCGTGATGTGCCTACAGGCAGGCTATGCTTTCTATTAGATTGAACTTGAACATGTGAATGCATGTTGACTATTTGGGATTTGGGTTGGGTAGTTATTGAATCATGCACAGATGTTTAGAAATCATGTTTTCGGCCTATTTCGGGAATTATCGGGTAGCTGTGAGCATGTTGTGTTATTAATTGACCCTCTTTGCTATGTGGAGTACTTGTATGCTTGATTACTGTTTATTTGAAGTATGTTGGGCCTTAGTTTAGGTTTGACTAGGGCTTGCTTTAGAAATACATGATCCGGAATCGGTAGGACTTAGTTTTGCCCCGACGACGCTCGACCGGCTTAAATCCTTGTAGACTGGTGTAGAAGACCTGAGTCTGATAGTTTGGGCCTTAGCTATGCGATGAGCTTGCTCCGGCGATAGTTATCCTTACTTCTTCAATGTTACGGCTTCACAAGTTACGTAGGTGACGAGTTCTGCTCCACAATTCGAAGTTGATTTTTGATTCGGTTCCAAGGACTTACATTGATATGCTAAGTGTGGATGGCGTTCCACGGGTATTTATGATTATGGATAGATAGAGACTCTTTCAATAGCTATATTGGCACCTTTGTCGGGCATCCGGATTCAAGGCCCAGCCTCGACTACATTGATAATTTTCGAGGAGCATCCGATTCAAGGTCCAGCCTCGATCATCTGTATACTTATGTAGAGAATCCGGTTCAAGGTCCGAGCAGCAGTAGTCATCGTTTATCGAGTTTGGAGCAGTCTGATCTAGAGACGGGGGTGAGCACACAACGTTTTGTACTATTTCAGTCTCCATTTGTATATATATAGACTTGTCTTTTCCCTTTCAGGATAATTCAATTTTTGTGGTCCACTTTTGGGAATCGTACTCGCTTTATTGGAGCTCTGTACTAGTGACTTCTAGGTTCTGGAAGGGATCTTTATTTGTATATATGTTTTAGTTTGCTTTCGCGTATTTATATCATTAAATTAAATTTTGTCTACTCTTGTTTAGTTTCTACCCTAAGACCCATTACATGTTCCGTGTTACGGGTTGGCTTACCTACTGGTGGGTTATAGTATGTGACACCATGACTCGAGAAGTTGGGTCGTGGCAATGTAAGAGAATCAACACTATAGATTCTTTGATGATCGATGGGATTATGCCTTCTGATTCTATGGAGTTAAGAGGTTCATTGTAGATTTCTATCAAAATCTTTACAAAGAATCTGAAAGTTGGCTCCAAATTTGAATATTTTTTATGTCCAAACTATTACTATGGAGGAACAACAATGGCTTACAAGAAGGTCTGAAGAGGAAGAGGAGTTAGAAGGGATCAAAATGTGTGCAGCAGACAAGGCACCTGGCCCGGATGGTTACACAATGATTTATTTTTTGAACTTCCTGGGAAACTATAAAGGGGGACTTACAGTTGACCTTCCACAATTTCCGCACTCATCAAAAATTTGAAAAATGTTTTTATGCTACATTTGTAGCTTTGATTCCAAAAAAGGTGGGGGCAAACGATCTAATTATGGCATTATGCTACACAAACTAAATATAAGAAAGTAGTCACCGAAAAGATACACGGTGACCCAACTTTTGCTAACATAATTGTTGGCCAAACGAATTGTATATATGGGTAATAGTCATCCGCCAACAGCGGGAGCTCTTTGATTTTCTATGAAGATCGTAGAGGCTTTGATACTATGTGAAAAATATTAGAAAAGAATTTTATTCAATTGTGTTGTGTATCTACATTACTACTGATAGACCCTATTTTTAGACACTACAATATAATCCTTTATCAAATAGCAACCTACAAACCATTTTTGTTCGTGTTATTATTCATATTCCTATTCTTATTACTTTTACTATTCCTGTTCCTATTCTTATTCCAATTTCTATTCTAAGTAGGACTGTATACCTATTCCAATTCTAAGTGTTATCACACATAATGATGATGAGGAAATCACCTTGAAACATCACCTTTTTCGGCACTTTCAGACTAAGGATCTTGGTCGATTGAGGTAGTTCTTGGGCATCGAGGTTGCTCCACCCAAATAAGGATTTGTCATTTCAGAAAGGAAGTATGCACTTAATATTCTTGAATAGACAGGAATGACAAATGTAGGCCTATAGATTCTCTAATGGATTCAAATGTTAAGTGCCTACCAGGTTAGGGGGGAGCCTCTTACCGATCCTAGAAGATGGAGGAGGTTGGTAGGAAAGTTGAATTATATCACACTGAATCAAACCGAAATTACTTTTCTAGTTAGTGTTGTAAGTCAGTTCTTCAATTCTCCTTGTGACAGTCATTCCAATGTCGTTATTCGCATTCATTGTACATAAAATTTGCTCTAGAGAAAAGACTACTCTATGAAAACGGAGAACTGAGAACATGAGAAGATCATTGGATATTCAGATGCAAACTTGGCACGGTCACACACTGACAGAAGATCCACTTCTGGATATTATTCTCTAGTTGGGGAAAATTTGGTGTTTTGAAAAGTAAGAAACAAAATGTGGTTGCTAGATCTAGTGTAGAAGCTGAATATTGAGTTATGGCAGTGGCAACATGTGAACTCATATGGATCAAACAACTATTAAAGGAGTTGAAAGTTGGAGATACCGAAGGAATGGAACCTGCATGTGATAATGAATTTGCACTTCACATTGCATTTGATCAGATGTTTCACGAGATAACCAAACACATACAGATTGATTATCATTTTGTTAGAGAAAGAGTACTATGGGGAGACACCGTCAAAAGGTTCGTGCGGTCATGTGATAAGTTTGCAGATATATTTACCGAGTCCCTAACCGGTCCAAGAACAAGTTATATATGTAACAAGATTGGCACATATAATTTGTATGCACCAGCTTGAGTGGGAGTATTAGAATCCTGGGAATATTCTATAGCATGTGTAACGATAGTAGGTAGCTTGATTTACTCTAGATTTAAGTAGGTATTCGTTTCCTTTCCTCTTTTTTCGGACAAGTAAACCTAGTTATTTAAACCCCAATAGCTTGTCGGAACAATCAAGCTTAATTTTCTCTAAAACTCTTATTTTCTCACATAAACAATCGACAATAAAATATTTTAAGGTGTCCTTATTTAACAGGCTCCAGTTTCCAAGTCTCATAAGCTCAATTTATCATAATGTCCATGCAGAAAACAGAAACTATTTTGAACCCATGACTGCAATTGCACATGTATTCAGGCATGTCTGTTGTAACCTCAAGAAAGATATTATATAAAGATATGTTGGAGTTAGCTCACAGGTGTAGATCCCTCTATTGAAACCCTTGCCCTGGAAAACGACAAGTTTCCAGCTAAGAACGAACCCCCTCTTTCGAAAACTTTATGGGGATTATGCACTTCTGCTGGCCACTTATGTACTGAAGAATCAGTTGTGGCCACCCACATGCTATCACCATGTAATGCTAACTGCAAAATAGGGTGATCCTTTGTACAAAGCAAGACACTTTCCCTTGTTGCCAAATCTGTTAAGTACAACTGCAAGTACAAGCATTTTTTCGTCAAGAGGATGATTCGGTAAGCATAGAAGTCTAAGAAGTTGGGAAAAGAAATCAGCAAGAGAAAGCATGTTCGATAAGTTGTAAGAGTCCACTTACAGAGAGATCTCTTCCTCCACTATAAACATGACTAAATGTTGGAGTGCTAGCAAGTGCCCATACAGAGTCAGTATGCACAGCATACGAATGCACACACCTCTGCTGACCCAGATCCCATAATCTAATCATTAGAGGCAAAGTAAAGTTCAACGCTGATATAAAAAAAATGTGCAAATAACACTTGCAAGATTTGGACAGCAATGAGTGACTGACTACTCCTAATAAATATGATTGAATATAATGAAGCCAGGCATTTTTTATTGCATGTTTCTCATCAACTTGGCAATACTTAAAGATTCAACTACCCTCAACCCACCCCTAGTATGATACAAGCACTCCTTACCTAATCATGGAATCAGAGGAGCCAGACAAGCAGAACCTACAAAAATACAGGATAAGGACATCATTTAAAAGAACCCAAAAAATCACATTTACAAAATACAGCAAGAGTTAAAGCTCAATCTTCATATGCAATAGCGAACTGTCAAAAACCAACAAGTGTGGGAACTCAAAACCAAGAAGAAACATCTAATAACCCACATGAGACAAATGACAATGTTACTTTCTCAAGGCTTAGGTGAAAACAAAAAAACATTTGGTCTCTATCAAAAGACAATGATTAAAAAATGAGAACTATGCTTCTACTTTTGTTGGACAAACAGAAAACAGAAAAACAATTTGGCACATGCATCAAAATAAATCTCTCACTAGGCAACATAGTACATATACAATGTTTACCAACTAAAACACGAATAAAATACATCCAGAGCCAAACTGATTAATTGCTTGTCTTAATTGAACATAAAAAGGGCAAAAGAAACATATATTCTCTCCGTTTTAATGTAAGTGTCTTAGAGCCTGTTTGGCTCAGCTTAAAAGCTGGTCAAACTGACTTAAAAGCTGGTTTTTAACTTATTTAACTGTTTGGCAATACTTAAAATAACTTATTTTAAGTTAAAAAAAACTTATTTTAAGCCAAAAGTTAAAAGCTGGGGTAGGGGTGCTTTTTTTTTTAGCTTATAAGCTGTTTTAAGTTGACCACATTTTTACTTTTTTGCCCTTAATATTTTTATACAATCTCCAAATTACTCACATAACCATAACATCTCTTTCTTCCATTTTTCCCTTTTCACGTGTGGATGATAGACAATTACTATTACTAATGAATGAAAAAAAAAATCTTAAATCTTTCAAGTAATCTATTCAAATAATATATTGTTAAAACGTAAAATAAGTTGCACATATAACTTAAATAAAAATTTATATTCCTCTTAAATAATTTGTGATAATAAAGAAATATGTGAATGATAGACAATTATTATTACCTATGGATGAAACTAAAATAAAATCTTAAATCGTTCTTTGATCTATTCAAATTATATATCTTTAAAATTTATAATAAGTTTATATTCCTCTTATAAATAATTTGTGATGAGAAAGAAATATGTGAATGATAGAAAATATAATTATTTATGGCTGTAAAATATAAATTAATTAACTTTTATTATGTTAACAGCTTTTAAGGGTATTTCAGACATTTTGATTTAAAAAGCTGCCAAACACATCAACAACTTTTTTTTTAACTTCAGCACTTTTATCCAAACGCATAACTGCTTATTTTAAAAATAAGTTTCAGCACTTCCAAAAGTACTTTTTTAAAGCTGCTTTTATTAAGCCCATCCAAACGGGCCCTTAGTTTGATTAAGTACGGAGTTTAAGGAAAAAAAGGAGAACTTTTTAATCTTGTTGTTTTGAATTAAAAATAAGTGTATTTGCCATAGTGCCTTTGAATCTTGTGGTCTTAACAAAACATGTAGAATTTACCCTTCGGAGTGGCCCAGTGGTTTGAGCTTGGGACTTCCATGTTGGAGGTCTCAAGTTCGAAACCCCTTGCTTCGAAACCCATTGCCAGCGAAAGCAAGGGGTTTGCCTTCTGGGTCGAGCTCGTCGCACCAGGCTTGCCTGGTGCGGGTTACCTCTCCTATGTGGTTTGCGAGCTGTTGCCATAGGAGCGGGGTTTTACCCTGTGTGCACCCAAAAGGGTCGCGGCTGCGGGTTTTTCTTGTCGTCAAAAAAAAAACATGTAGAATTTTGGAATTAGGGCCATAAAATATAGAAAGAGACAATATTTTTAAAGAGATTAAAAAGAAAAGTAAGACACTTCAATTGAAACACATGCGGTAGTAGTTACATAAATGTGGACTACAAGTGTAACGTCAAATTTTCTTTTTGCTCCACAACATCAAATTTTCTTTCTCATATAAAATGACCTAAATGGTCCTTAACATATGGGTATTCATCCTTTATTTTGGTGCTTAATGTATTTCACTTGATCGAAATGGTCCATAATGTACAAGAAGGTGTTCATTTTAGTCCTTAATGTAATTCACTTGATTGAAATGGTCCTTAATGTAACAAAAGATGTTCAATTTGGTCCTTTACCCTAAATCTAACAAATTTATTTTTAAAAAAAGTATAAAAATTTAACTAAGGACCCTATGTGGCTAACAAAAATCAACATTGTTGCCTTCTTTGTTATTTCTAAAGAAAAAGCTCCAAAAAACTAAACAACATTTCTCTGTTTCTCCCACAAAATTTACTGTTCTCCATTTTCTAAAATATTATTTCACTGAGCACCGATTATATTTTTAGCAAGAGAATATATTAATTTTTTGTTGGAGAAATTAGAGATAATAGTGTTAGATTTCACGAAATTCTCTTTGGAGCTAACAAAGAAGACAGCAATGATGGATTTTATAAGACACATAAGGTCCATACTAAACTCTATTTTTATTATTTTTTGATAAATATGTTAGATTTATAGGGTAAAAGACCAAAATGAACACATTTTGTTATACATTAAGGATCATTTCAATTAAGTGAAATACATTAAGGATAAAAATGAACACCTTTCTCATACATTAAGGACCATATCAATCAAGTGACATTCATTGAGGACCAAAATAAAGCATTACCCAAACATTAAAGACCATTTTGGTCATTTTGTCCCCATGCATTTCCTAATGTCAGCACCGAGACATACTTCATCCATCCCCACCATAAACATCTAGCAATCATATTTGTCAATGTTTCCGTTTCGCACAAGGGTCGCCTCGCTTTGAAGCGCGCTTTTCACAACACTGGACGCAAAAGATCCGGCCCCCATCCCTATCTATATATGTGTGTGTGTGCGCGAGAGAGAGTGTGTGTGTGTTGTGTTCTTTAAGACAAAAGCTATGGGTGAAGGTGCACATGCCTTAGCACATTGATGCCTACACTAAAGAGCCAACTGAGCATAAAATCAAGACACACGCTATCTGAGCTTCAGCGACCTTCAAGGCTTAAGTGTGCTTTAAGCAAGCCCTAAAAACACTATCTGCCACTCTCGTAACCTAGAGGAAATGAACAAACATTTGTTCCTCTTTATATTGCTGGAGTGTCAAGTAACATGCATCAATGATACTTGGCTAAACCTATGTATCCAAATCCGTCTTCCACCATTCTTATCGGAGTAAATATCAACTATGCATCATAGTTGAAGCCAAATGCTTCTAGCTGAATAACAATTGCAATCCGAGCCAAAAATATCTTTAAGGCATCATTTTCCCAGCATACCTGCCAGTAGAATCAAGAAGTAGCGCCCTAATATTATCTGTATGACCTTTTAGCTTCATGGTCTTCGAACCAGTTCTTGGATCCCACACTCGCACAACCTTAAAGAAACTCAGAAAGTAGTTATTGCTACAACTCCTTTGGTAATATAAGAACAGTACATTTTGAAAGATAAAAAACTAACCTAACTACCAGAATATACCTTCTCAGTTCCACCAGAAACAAGAAGGGATCCACTGTCATTCATTGCCAATGCATATACTGACTCCTTATGGCCTTTTGCAGACACAGGAATATATCCTTGGGACTTGGTATGCAAGGAAATGGTGTTGCTCGAACTATTAGGGTGGACGCTTGTAATGGATACTGAAGTTCCTGCACCACTGACACCATTTGAACAGTTTTCCGCAGTTGCATCACTTGACTTAGATGTTGGGGAAAGTGCACCTTCAAGGTCCCATATGTAAACCTCACCACCAAGGCCAGCAGATGCAACAACATTGCTCTGTCATTAATGATAATGAAATGGATCAGAAAGTAGACTTAATTAAATCCACATTCAGCCTGAATATTCAAGTCCCAGCTTCAATTGAAGTTAATGATTCATTACAGTATTTATGATGCCAACAAAGTCTTGCAGAAGAATTTTACATTTTTTTCTGCTGAAGCAAGGCAAGTGACATAATCAGAGTGTTGACCTAGAGTCCTGGTACAAGATCCCTCAGATAAGCCATTCCATACCTGATAATCCAACAGAAATTTCCCAACATCAAAAGAAAAAAAATTCAGAAAACAAGTTGCGTAATGAGAAGTAATAGAAATGTGTGTAAGAAATTGTGAGCAGATAGGAATACCAAATTTAGAGGCGAACATAAATACCTTGACAGTGGTGTCTGAGGAGCAGGAAACCAATGTGTTATTGCCTGTAAGAACAGCGTCATTTACCTGCACAACACGAATCACAACACAACTTCTAAGTTATACATTAGAAACATAACAAACAAAGTATGAAAACAGCCAGTTACACAACAAAAGATATAGCATATGGATGACAGGTCAAAAGCACATCCAGGCATATCCTAGAGAGCAAGAAGTTTTCATCAAACAAACTAAATTTCATTCTAAGAAGGGCCACTTCATGAAGTATCTGAAAATAGAATTTGGTGGTCTTCATTTGAGAAATAGGAAAAACAAAAAGAAAAAAGAAACCATCTGGTACAGCCGGATCAAAGTCAACTGATTCTTATGTACCATATGGTGGATATGACTTTATCTAGTAAATGCCCTTAAACTGATGCTAGTGCAGTGGGATTCAAAAGGCTAGGACAATACAAGACCTAGCGAGGAAAAAGAGAATTTGAACAGTACCCAATCAACATGGGATTCAAATGTAGCACAGCAGGTGGCACCATCTTCAGCCAATGCCCATCTCTTTAAAGTCCCATCTCTACTCCCGGTAAATAGGTACTCAGACCCACCGGGTGAGGACGACTTCAACAAAGCCAAGCAATTTACACCAGCACAATGCTGAGACAGAAATAAAAAGAAAGAACAGTAAGCAATCACTCAACAGAGTATTAAAAATGAACGACCTAAAAGAACTTGTTCATGATTCACAATTACCAGAGATAACAGCTAGAAAGACGCAAAATTCATATAGTTTGCCAGATGTGCTAGAAAAACGCAAAATTCATCTAGTTTGCCAGATATAACCATAAAGGATGAACTAGCCAGAATTTCTCAAGGAAATGTGAACAATCTTCAAGAAAACAGGTTGACAAAACAGCATATATTTCAGAGACGCTACATCTTTGGTAAAGTTCAAAGTACCTCTTCATAAACAGAAACTTCAAATGTGAAATATCACTAAATAATATTTGGTTCATTTTGTTCAAGAATCTTCATCCCCTCACGCAATGATATTTTACTACAACAAAAGACGAGATAGACCGAAGAGACAAGGGAGATAAAACAAATGACTACAGTAATTTTCAAGTAGATGCAAGAATAAAAAGGGGAAAGTAAGGGCCCGTTTGGATGGGCTTAGTAAAAGCAGCTTTAAAAAAGTACTTTTAAAAGTGCTGAAACTTATTTTTAAAATAAGCAGTTATGCGTTTGGATAAAAGTGCTGAAGTTGTTATGTCAAACGTGAAAAGGGAAAAATGGAAGAAAGAAATGTTAGGGTTATATAGGTAATTTGGAGATTGTATAATAATACTAAGAGCAAAAAGATAAAAATGTGGTCAACTTAAAACAGCTTATAAGCTAAAAAAAAAAAAGCACCCATACCCCAGCTTTTAACTTTTGGCTTAAAATAAGTTTTTTTTAACTTAAAATAAGTTATTTTGAGTATTGCCAAACAGCTAAATAAGTCAAAAACCAGCTTTTAAGTCAGTTTGACCAGCTTTTAAGCTGAGCCAAACAGGCTCTAAGTCTTTATCCAAGTCACCATAATGATACAAGTTCTATGGAGAAAGCTAAAACTTCACAATTTTGAAGAAAAAAAAAGATTATTTCTAAGGAGTCCACTCCTTGAATTGTTTCAAGTTTCAACAAGGGGTGCCATTACTCTACCAATATGACTCCTTATCAGGTTGTGCATGGAAGGGAACCGCCATCATTGCATCCACTTATAACTTGCTGATCTTGAAGGCAAATCATGGATGTGGTTTTGGTAGCTAATGAAGCAGACAGAAGCAACGAAAAATGGGAATTTCTTCGCAAACTTGACATAGAGAAGCCTGTGACCATGTCAATTGGGCCTACCTATTGGGAGTGCTAAATAGGATGGGGTTTGGACAAAGGTGGATAAAGTGGGTAAACTTTTGCATATCTACTGTGAGTTTTGGAATTATCATCAATGGCTCACCCACAAGGTTCTTCAAGGCACAAAAGGGTCTAAACAAGTCAAGATGACCCTTTGTCATCATTCTTGTTTTTATTAGCGATGGAAGGTCTCAACAGCATGGTAAAAACAGCAAATATGAATGGGTGGTTGGGTGGTTTCAATGTAGCAAGAGAAGGAAGGGATAATCCGGAGGAGACTTATTTGCAGTATGCAGATGATAGCCTCATTTTTTGTGATGTAGATGAAGAACAAACAAAATTTCGAGGATGATATTGGCTCTGATTGAAGGGATGTCAGGATTGCACATCAATTGAGGAAAGCGCTTTCATTATCCGATCAATGAGGTCACAACCATGCATTCCCTAAATGCATTTCTTGGAGGAGAGGATTGGTAGTCTGTCAACAAGGTACTTGGGTCTGCCTTTAGGAGCAAACTCAAAGTCTAATGATATCTCGAACAATGTGATTGAAAAATGTGAGACGAAATTGGCAAGGTGGAAAAGACAGTACTTATCAGTAGGAGGTAGATAAACCCTCATCACCTACGTCTTAGATTCCTTGCCAACTTATATCATGTCCTTGTTCCCTATACCAGCAAAAATCATTAGTAGGCTAGACAGAATCAGGAAGAAGTTTTTGTGGCAAAGAAATAAAGACAGGAAAAGCTACCACTTGGTCAAATGGGAATCTCTTATAATTGACAATTTTGGAGGTTTGGGGATAAAGAATCTGGATACTCATAGTAAGGCGCTCAGAATGAAATGGCTATGGAAGTATGCGATGATAAAGAGACACTATAGGGAAGAGTCATAGAAGCTAAGTATGAGGAGGAAGACATATGGATGACTAAGGAAATTACAACTCCTTATGGAGATAACTTATGGAGATCCATGCTTCTTCAAGATCAAGGTATACAGTGGGGCTAAAACTAGGTTCTGGAAAAATGAATGACATGAAGAAGGCAACTTAGAAAGGTTATTTCCAAATATCTACTCAATAGTACTACACCAACAGAATACCATGGCAGAATTATAGACAACAAAGGGATGGAGATTCAACTTCAGAAGGCAATTCAATGATTGGGAAATACCAAGAATGGCAGATTTCATCAACAAGATTGAGCAATTCAGTGGGTTGGGAACAGATGAAGATGAACTATGGTAGAAGGGAGATGAGAAAGGCACATACAAAGTGCGTAAAGCGTACGGGAAAATGAACCACAATCAACAACCAAACAGTTGGCATGGAAGAACATTTGGAAACCAAATACCATAGAAAGTGGCATGTTTATTGTGGCCTTTGGCAAAGGAGGCAATGCTTACCCAAGAGAACCTAATGAAAACACGGATAATTTTAAGCCCCAGGTTCTTCTTGTGTGGGGAGTACGCAAAATCTGTGAATCATCTATTTCCTACATTGTAGAATCACAGGAAAACTATGAAGATTGTTTTTGAACCTCAGAGGAATAGCATGGAGGATGCCTGGGACAATTACAAAGGCCTTAACAAGTTGGGAACAAGCTGGGTTGTTGGCCAAGAATATAGGCAGGTGGAGGATAGTCCCAACAAGCATTTGGTGTACAATATGGAAGGAGAGGAATTCTAGGTGTTTCGAGAGCATAGAGAACAGTATGCAACAGATTAAGCTTAATTGCATCTTGCTACTGTTGTTTTTGGTGTAATCAGTTACTTTTAAATGATCCGGTCTCTACCATCGATTTTTTAGACTCATTATAGACATAGGATCATAGAATCATAGATGTAGGTAGTACTTTGTAAATATGGGGCTGCTACAACTCTTGTAAGATTCGGATTCTAACATATATAGAAAAAGTTACCAGTCTCAAAAAAGCAACTCTTGGCCAGTGACCAAATGTTAAAGTTATTGCATTCCAACCTTCTGAAGGCTCAATCCCGCATGAAATCTCAAGCTTTCCAAGTGTCGTGACTTGCCTTTTAGTGTGGGTGATGTTGTTCTACTTTGTATACAGCCTGAAATTAGAAGAATCAAGCCTAACAGCCGAATGAGAAGCTTTCTCCTTGATATATTGGTCCGTCTGAATTGTTTGCAAAGTAGGTCATCCAGCCTATGGACTGCAGCTACCTCCATCAGCAAAGTACGTCCAATTTTCCAAGTCTCATTGCTTCGCCATGCTCATGGTCATTTGATATTCCATTCCTCAACCTTTACTTCTTTCTGCTGATTTGAAATTTACGGTGGAGACTAAAAAAATTGTTGCACCTTTGGATGAAAGAATCTGGGATTCCAACTCTAGAATTACTCTTTCAATGGCATCATCATACTGCTGAAGAAGCTAGAGGGTGAAGACTGTGAAATACTTGCTGAACAGTTTCTTCCTTCCACCTTGAGGACAAGGCATCTTTTTAGGAGGAGTGACCTACTTTAGAAGGAAGCATGAGAGCGGAGATTAAAAATTGGGCAGCTTGACAAGTCAACTTCTTCATGTGAGATGGAACTTTATTATATGATCTTTTATTGACTTCAAAAAGTTAATTTTTCCTTTTTCTCAACCAAGCAGCCAAATCAAGAAGGATCACTTAGTCACATAAAGGCACTGAGTGCTGATCACAACTCAATCCCAAAACAGGTCATGAGACTTGTCCTCTAATGACAGACTCACTCTCAACTTGTTAATATCATCCAACTCTACCACAATGCCAAATACGCATGAACTAAAGATTCATCCTAATACTTTCTACAATAAGCCATATATAAAGTTCAGGGGGGAAAACCTCTTTAGAAGACCTAAATAGCAAACCAGTAACTAAGACATAAAGACTTGAACCCAAAGGATGCATATAACCTAAGGCAAACTTGAACATCTTTCAAAAAGTTAAGCCATTATTTTACATTGATTCTATTTTGCTCTTCTTTTTCTTCCTCGAGAGATTGTCCGTCATTCCAACTGAACATAGATAAAACACACAAAGAGATAGAGAGAGAAAGAAAAAGTGTGTGTATGTTGTTTTGTGTTCTGGCAATGAAGTTCCATACCTATAGGTTCCTAGAGGCATGATGCACATTTAATTTTTTTTCACATGAACGATGTTAGACGCTATAAGTAGCACAAGAGAGTTTCTCCAAAGGTTTTGATTCTAGGACAAAGATAGCAAAACGCAGAATGTGTGCGCATATTATGAGTTCAAATCCTAGCTAGGGAACCAAGTCTAGTATTCAAATAGAAGAGTAGAGGAGCAAACCCAAACCCCCAAGTGCAAGAAGGAGAAAACAATGAAGAGAGCATAGTAGTTAATAAGAAAGTTGTGTCAAGTCTTCAAGAAAGAAGCAGTAACCGCAACAAAACAATGTGATAATTGAAACACAACAAACAACATATGGTTAGAACTACAAGGATATGACTAGTGAGATTTCACTGGGTATGTTGTTGTTTTAGAGGAGCAACCCACAACTCTATTCCACACTAAGCGCACGTCCTGTATATATGAAAGTTGTTAAGAATGTAAAACCTCAAATAAGATACTTCGCCTCGTAGTATCACAACTCATTTAGTGTTTTCAAATGCGTGCTTTAAGCGCACTTAAGCCCTGAAGCGAGGCTCAAAATGTGTTGAGCGCTTCACCTCGCTTTATGTGCGTTTTACTGTCGTCATTAAGGTTTAAAGCAAACTTTTCCTTGCCAATGAGCCTCTTCTGAAGAAATGACACTAAAAATTGATATTTTTACTTCAATTTTTATTTCTTTTGATAACCGAAAAATTCGTCCAATCAAAGCCTTCGAAACTCGATGGATAATGGGCCCGCCCCTCTACCCTTCTCCACTTAAATACCGGATTTCACTTTGCATGGTGTGGGGCTTGAACCTGCGACCTAAGCCACAAATCCTCACCTCTTGCCACTCAAGCTAGGCTTTGGGGGCAATTGATATTTCACTTTATCCTAATGTTTTTTCAACTTTTTGGTCATGTATTTGCCATACAATGTTTATAATTGTCTTGGACTAAACATATATATTTGTATTTTTTGTCCCTTTGTGCTTTTTACAATTAAAGTCTCCGCTTTATTTGTACTTAAAGCCCCAACAGACCTTAGAGATTTTTGTGCTTTTCGCCTTTGATAATATTGGGCTCATCACATTGAAACAATAAATATCCACAAATTCCAAAAAGAAGACTTAAAAGAGATCATCTGGATAACTTTTTGCAAAAAAAAAAAGGCACCCAACTTAAATGAGAAAGACAATTGATGATCACATGGGTGATGCTCCAAAAGGAAAAAACAAAAGGCAAGCAAATTAAGGGAATTATTGACTATTCTACTAACTTCCACTCTGATGAGTTCAGCTACTACTGCAGAGGCATGCTGCTTGAATCTCCAAGAAATGTTGTGATGACAGTATTTTTGAAGAGTGAGAGCACCCAGCAACCAAGAAAGAGAAAACAGATAACAACACAACAGAAGGTGATATAGTAAGACAAGAATGACCTTAGTGTCATGGGCGTCATTTAAGACATAGGTCAACCTCTTCTCTTTCCGAGCCCGCACAGAAGTGGATGTGTTGCCTGCACTAGCTACACGGTGCATTGCAGATATCCCTAAAGAACAAAAGAAGAGAAAAAATGGACAACATCAATAATTTTAATTAAGTTTGTAGCTGAATATATTTCTTAATCAATTGACGTCATAGGATCATCTCAAAGAATTGTGTTCATAATTTGGCCAACATCAATAGATAATAGGATCGATAAGGAGAACGTCTCTATTTAGGTACAAAAAAATAATGGATTGTTGATAAAAGAAGAAGTGAACTGAAGAGCCGGCGATCAACCTACGTCATCAAAAGTACACAGAGCACCGGATTTCAGTCAGCGGAAATCCTCCACTTTCTAAAATTCCATTTATCTTCACCGTTGAGACAGTTGGAAATGAAAGCAGATTAAAGTATTCTGTGTGTGAGAGAGAGGGGAGGGGTGGTCTTCTTCTTTAGGGCTTGATAGTTTTGGCATTGAAATGATTATCTTTTGGATTTTATTTTATTTTTAAACCATACTTATTTATTTTTTCCATCATTTCAAAAAAAAGGCAAAATGGTCTGGTATACTTGTTTCAATTTATATTGTGAACATTTCTGCTTAACTATTTGTCATTTGATTCCTTAAGTTTATTTAAAATAAGATTTTTAAACTCCCTGACCATTGACAAAACTTATGTGACATTTCTTTTGCTGAATAGGTTATGGCGCGTGTTGTCACACTTATAAAGCAAGTGGAAGCAATAAATTTTTAAAAAAAAATATTAAATAATAAAAAAACATGTTTCCAACCCCACCCTTTTCTTGAAGGAAAAAAGTCCCCAGCACCCACCCTTTTCTTGAAGGCAAAAAATTAGATGCAAATTTTTAGATGTATCGTCATAAACCTTATCTTCTTGCAAAAATATCAGATTTAGGAATCTTGACTCTTGAGGATTTTGATTTTTCAAATTTAATCATTTGTTAGGGGATGGGTATTGAAGTTGTTTTTTAATTTCCCTGCAAATTGATTTATGGATGAATTTTACAATCATTTCTTGCGGATCTGACTGTGGTTGTTAGATTTTGCTTAGTTTCGCTTCAAGTTACATAAACTTGCTTGATTTCTCATGATCGCAATCATCTTTTACAGATTTGACAATGTGTTGAGATTTGTTTTTGACTATGTGTTCTTTTCTTTTTCTTCTACGAAGACAACAAAAAATGCTCTGAATCATTTCATAAAGTTGTTATATTTCTGTTTAATTTCATTGAATAAAGTGATGCTCCTTTTTCTGTGAAAAAATGAAGAAAAAAAAATAAGGGATATGGAGATGATTTTGACGGTGATTGTGGGTTAGGGAAGGTAGAGAAAGGTGAGAGAAAAATAATTTTATTTTAATTGGTAAAATAGAAATTTATTGATTTTGTCTTTAGTTCAACATTTTTATTAATAATTAAAAAATAGTTATGAAAAATGATGACATGGCATTAATATATATGACATGGATATGATATGTCATCTTTGTAAGGGAGAGTGAGCTACACACATGGTTAGAGGGATTTAAAAGTTTCATTTTAGTTGAGTTTAAGGGTTCAGATGACAAAAATATAAGTATAAGGGTTTACAATACAAATTGATGCAAGTATAAGGGTCCACCAGACTATTTTGCCTTCAAAAAATAACAAAAATCCTCTTTTCACTCACATTATCTCTTTTCTCAATTAATTACATAGAACAACCCCAAATATATAATCTTTCATCCTTTTTTTTCACTCCTAAATTACTCTATTGCAATATTAGTAAACTCAAACACTCCACTTTTAAATTTTAAATACTTCCGCTTTCTAATTCTATAATTGCATGTTATTGAGGAGATTGTTCTTAATTAATCTTCTTCTTCCTCATCCATTTTTTTCTTTCAAGTTCATGGGGATCGATTTTTAAAAAAAAATATTAGATTTTCATCTATGAAATTCTAACATATATGAATGAAGCTTCATCTTGTAGTATTGAGATTAACCAAATAATTCCAACCACAGATGATAATGTATGTCGTATATTCAATTCTAACAATGAAGATTTTATTTTAGTATTGAGATTATCTAAACAATTTCAACACAAGGATAAAAATGTACGTTGTATATTTGATTCTGACGATGAAGATTTTATTCGAAATATATATAAACAATAAAGCAATCAATTATTCATGATGAATCTGACATTGGAGAAGCCGAAGAAGGATGCATGCTCGAGTTCTAAATTTACCGTTGAAAAACGCTCAAAAAAAAGAAGGAAAAAAGTTGGATCTATGATTACATGATCATCACTATCATTGTTTTCAAAAATGTTTTTAAGGCGAATCTCGGGGTGGGGCGTATCAAAAGTGCTCCAGGGCGTAAATTAAAGACGTAGATCCATAAGGCGTGAACTCTAAAATTTGAGGTGTCAGCCTCGAGCATAAAAAATAAGTCCTACGTGTAAAAAAAGTAGGTCCGGGGGTTTTAAATCTTTTTTGCTTTAAATCATATTTTTTATTATTGGTGTAATGATATTTCTCAAATAGTAATTATAACACTTTTTTTCTTGATGATTGATTATTAATACTTATCTCAAATAAATGTAATTTATATATATATATTATAGGTTATTTATTAAAAAAAATATTTGTAAAATTATTGAATGGTTTACTTTTGCTTATTTTATTAATAATAAAATTATAAAATTAAATATGCACTACGCCCTGCAGATCCATGGGACTTATGCCACATGTTTTGGGGCATACTTCTTACCCCAAACTGTATAAAACATCTCGTCTCACGCCCCTGTCTTTTAAAACACTAATCACTACCAAAGATACATATTTTTAATGTATCTCTTTTATGTTTTTGTTCTTAAATTAATCTTTGTTAGTGTTATTACTTATCTTATATATTACTGCTACATTAGCCTTTGTTTTATGCAATGTATCATGTTCATATTTTAGGTATTGATAAATAACTTTAATGTTGTTGAATCTTGTAAAGTGTTTATCATGTTCAATATAAATGTAATTGATATATAAATACTACTTAATGTATCATATATATATATCAAGTTATATAATGTATCTTTGATCTCGATAAAAGAACACTAGAGTTTTCAAAAAGGGCTAACCCAGCTGCACCCAGGCTCAAGCCACGCGGGCCAAGGAATTTGATGGGCTAGGACGAGGCAGCCCTTCGTTTGAAAGGGCTTGAAAATACTCAATCCAAACTCAACCTTAAAAGGGTCCAGGGTTGGGGTAGGCTAGCCCTCTTTTTTTTTCTGTTTTCATTCTTTTTTCTTTTCAATCTTAAAATTCTATAACATCAAGAAATGAGAAAATTTTCAAATAAAATATGACAAATAATAGTTTTATTTCAAGAGTACTAGTAAAATTTTACAGCGATTAGCATGTATCTAGGATATTAGATATGCGAGATACATGTGTCTGGTGTGATGTTGTCATGAACAAGGGGTACCCCTAGATGTAACAAGACACATAGAACCCCAAAGACACCATGTAAATGTTACACACTCAAAATGGGCTAGGTCAAGATAGAGCCTTACATGAGTGTAATGAGCTTATAAGGTCTTAAAATGACTAATAATAATGTTTAAAGACGGTATATAAAGTTTGGAAATGTTTGGAGGTCAAACGCCCAAGAACGTCCGGGAACTACTCGAAGTAAAATTAGTGTGTTGTAGTGTTTTGTAGTGGAGTTTTGGAGGATGTTTTGAGGGTGAAATTGAGTATAGATTGTTCCTATACATAGCCTGACATGTAAAGGGTTGAAAAATCAAGTAACGACGCCCCGAGGACCAGCCTAAGGGTCCCCAAGGAGGACCTAAACATAGGCCAGTGAAGTAGTCGGGTAGCCTAGATCTGGAAGTGGTTGCGTGACGCAGAGCCACCACGCAAAGGGAAATTTTTGCCCTGCAAGGCGGGGACATCACGAACCATTACGTCCCAGACTAGTTTCCTGAACCAATAATTAAAAATGCCTCCGCGACGCGCAGTAAGTGCACAAATTTTGTCGCGTCGTATTTAAGTCAATTTTGAGTTGGTTAAAATGTCTAATAGTCGTACAGGTATTTTGGGAACTTAAGGTAATTAATTATTGGCCGTCATTTTAGGTATTCGAAGAGTATTTAAGCAGAACAATAGTCAATAATACCCTATAATCCAAATCAAAAACCTTTCTCTCCCAAAATTCTCCCAAAACCAAACATTGAAGAATAAGAGAGATTAGAGGCTGCTTTATGACGAACTGATCAAGGTTTAAATATGGGTTTAATGCTCTAATATAAGGTATGTGAAGCTTATTTATTCATGAATTCTTCCATCCGTGAATCCCCCCCCCCTCCCCCACTTAGTTTTCCATCAATTGTGAATCCAAAGAACCCCATTCAAGAGAGGATTGTGATTGCATTGTGGGTTAGGCTTAATTGTGATCCCAATCTAGTGGGTAGCATTCAATGATGTTTATAGGATTAATATATACTATTTTTATGGAGTTTTAATGTTGAATTATAGTAATTGAATTTGAAGGTGGTCATGGTGATCTTAGGCCATTAAAGACTAAACGAAGGTTTTGTATTGATTCTTTTTATCTTGATTGTATTCTAGGTTAATTGATTATGATTCAATCACCTAGGTAATGAATTCTAGACTTGATTAATTGATATTGGTCTTGATGGAATCAAACCTTAAAGATGAAATATGGCTATATTCACCTAGTAAAGAAGAATGTGAAAAGAAAGTAAGGCTAGAAGATCCTATAATCTACTGATGAATGAATATAGAAGAATTGATGAATAATGAACGTTAGGATGGTTGTGTTAGCTATAGATTTAGGATGATTGAATAAAAGTGATAGATTCACTTTAGCATGGGGAGATTGTCTAGGACATCCCTCCATGAGAGAAAAGGTTGAGCAAGGTTTGACAAGAAAACCTTGGAGTATATGCTTGACTCCTAGTGGATATGCAAAGTGAGACAGATAGTCTAGCAAGGGTCTGGACTCCAAGTGGAAAGGAGAGTCACACCTAGTAGTTGTGATGACTATCCACTTAGGTCTAATGAGGCGAGAGTCCTTCATGTAGTGGAGTCAAGGTATCCTAGTAGAGATCTCCATATCCTATGAGCTTAGACGTGCTTGAGAAGCATCTTGTAGTATTCAAAGCAAAAGATGAACTTAGACATGCCCAAGGGGTATCTCATAGTGTTCATAATGCGTGAATTAACTTAGGCATGCCCAACGAATATCTCGTAGTGTTCATAATTAAGGGATCAATACATACCTTAAAAAGTGTCTCGTAGGATCCATATGATTAAGGAACTTAGATATACTTAAAAAAGTATTTCGTAGTGTTCAAAAAATAAAGATAGGGGCTAGGCTCCAAAGTAAGAAGTAATAAAGAAAGGATCCAAAAGTAGTACTTTGCATAAATGGTGGTATGGGACATCATGACTGCATTGCACAAGGTATAACCTACGGTCACTAATGAAAAAGAGATTGAAGATAGGATTGGGCTAGAGTTGCCTTTCCTAGTATACTAGACTAAAGATGAGAGAATCTTAATAGGTGAAGTTAAGTAATGATGAGTGTTTACATCCCTACTCTATTCAAATTGGGAGAAACGTCGTGGTGACTCCAAAAATAATCAATTGATTCAATTTCAAAAGAATTTTAAGAATAAATGAATTTTAAAAGGAGTCGCCACCTAATTTTAGAAAAAATTAGGAAACCAATTAAATGTCTACGAAACCATTAGTTCTAAGTAAGAGCTTCAAGTGATTCCGAAGGGAAGGTGCTAGGCACCCTTCAGAATCCACAAATATTGGTCCCGACTGAATTTATTTTTTTCAAATTGAGGAGGAAACAAAACTATAAACAAGTATAATAGGCATCCAATATACACAAATAATAAAATAAAATAATAATAAGAAAATGTAAGACCCCGAAAATAACTTAGATGAAGAAAGAGCCTAACATGGTTGTCATGATGGTCTAAGGTCTTAAAATGGTTTATAATGTGGGTTTGAGGTAGCGTTTAAGAGTTTAGGTGCATTGGAAGTCAAACGCTAAGGGACGACCAAGACGTTCGACGACTAAGTCACCTATGTGCTTCATATGTGGTTTTATGTGTTTAAGTGTGATTCATGAGGTTATAAGGTCCTTAAATGGGTTATTACAGTTTGTATAGGAAGTGTGTCAAGTTTCATGAAGTTTGGAGGTCAAACGTCCAAGAACGTCCATGACGTTCGGAAGGTTTGCTTTGAAACGACCTTGCATGTCTATGTATGTTTCATCAAGTTTTACGTGTTCTTTTTGGATGAAACTGATGCGGGCGGTCCTAAACTTGTACACGAACATATTTGGGTTGGAGACGTCCGGGTACGTCTCCACATAGGACCCACAAGGGTCCCTAAAGGACCCCAACTTAGAGCTCAACACTGCCAGGCAGGGCCAAATGACAGCAGTCGACCGGGCGACGGCCCGTCGATGGGTGGAGTCGATGGAGACTTCAAGACTGAAGGTTGAGGATCTGCAGGAGCAAACCACGATACCCCATCGACGGGGCGTGGTCTCACCCATGGACCGTCGATGGTGGGGCGTCGATGGTGCTACGAGACTGCCTGCAATTTTCTGTTAAGACTTGGGGGTTTTGGGAAATTCACCCAAGTCTTATAAAATATGATGACGGTTGTTTTGAGTGTTTATGGGTATTTTAAGAGTATATAAGTCATTGAACTCTCATTTAAACCCTAACACCTAAATCAAAACACATTCCCTCCCAAAGTTTCTTCAAAAACCTCCATGAGAGTTCAAGGTGAAGATGGAGCTTGAAGATGGTTCTGCAATGGAGTTTCTTCTTCAATTATCATTGGATTCTTCTATAAGGTATGGGATTTATTCATCTAAGGCTTGCCATCACCTTAGAGCCAATTTCAAAGATGATTTTCAAAAATTTCAAAAAGATGAAAAGTCCAATTTCTACTCTAAGTCTTGGGTTCTTGCATGAAAGGTTTTCAAACGTTAAGATATGATGTTATTGATGTAATTGATGTTTTCCAATGAAATTCTCCATGAACCCTTGACCTTCACAAATGTCTCAATTTGACTAAATATGAGTTATGTGATCATGCTTTGATATAGATGAATTCAAGTGTAGATTGTTATGGGCTTTTGATTCGTGTATAGATTATGATTGATTGGTTTATAGGCTGTTTTAATTTAATCAAGTGAGTATTAAATATTCTTAGATCTATTGAATATTAGGCTTATTTAATTGATATTGACTTAAGGCTTATGATTTCTAATGTAGTTTTCTACGGGCTATTGATTGATGTGATAATTGTAGTAAATTGATATCTACGTTGTATTAGATTAATGAGTATGTAATGAATTGACCTAGTTTTATTCATTATTGATATAATTGTATTGAATTATTGGTTATGGCCATGGGTAAGGGTCTTATGATATCGAATTGGATGATTTAGCCTTGTAATCGAAGTGGTAAGATGGAGTAGGGGTATGCTTCCCTAATTCCTTTTATTATATGTTAAGTAGACTTCAATTATGTTGTTATTGGTATGGTCCACTTTGGTGGCGGTGCTATGTGAATTGATGTGGCCTTGTCGGCGCTACTTTATGCAATATGATGATCATGGCCTTGTCGGCACTACTTAAAGTATTATGATGATTTGTGTAGTTGATTTATGTCTATCTATATGTGAAGTAATGTGAAAGTATGTGTTCTTTCAATGTATGTTAGGAAATCATGTAGACTATGACTATGTGCTTGTATGTGTAGTCTTAGGGTTGATGCATGGTTGTTCCTACTTGACTGTATGAGTCGATGATGATTATATTTATAATGATATGGTAGGTATAGTATGACTTAAAGATGATAATGATTATTTCTAAGTGACTTAAGAATGACACGTAATATGTGTTAAAGTGAAGTGTGTTGTTTCTTGTCTTGGTTGACTTGTGTCCCTTACTTGATGCATGTATGAATGTGAATATGAGATGTCTTGACTTAGGAAGCTAAAGTCTCTTATTATTGAATGTATGAATGACATGTGACCTTGAATGATGTTAAGAGGGTCTTTTATGTCAAACCCTGAACCTAGTAATAAGGTTATGAATGTTGAAGTAGAAAGTCGTAATGGTATCCTTCTAGT
Source organism: Solanum pennellii (assembly GCF_001406875.1). Lineage (NCBI taxonomy): Eukaryota > Viridiplantae > Streptophyta > Magnoliopsida > Solanales > Solanaceae > Solanum > Solanum pennellii. The sequence goes on from NC_028644.1 coordinate 18,876,645, forward strand.
AAAAGAATGATAGACTTAAGGTTGATTGGCTGGAACGACATCATATCAAATCTTAGGAAAGTCATGATGAGCTTCTTGTCACCATTGGAAGGTAGCTCTAAGAAGACCTCTTTGTTAGGGTGAATGTGATAGGGTTATGAACTTGATATGGGACCCATTTATATGAACCTTTAATGAAAATTACTCTATGAGAACAAAGGCTAGCACCGAGTGAATACGGTAATGGAAGTAGTTCTAGTTAAAGGATGAGACTAGAATACAAAGCACACCCTTCATATTCCCTAACCATGTCCCTACATGGGATGTGTCCAAGTTCTACCACTGGCAAGTAGAACACCCTCATCGAAGTAGGTTAGAACTCTGAATTCCATGCTTTGCTACCATGGTCTATGTCGGTTATTGCCTATTCTCATCATATGGGATACTCACTAGCATTAGAGAAGTTGTATGAAGTTTAGGTGGTGGTATGGGACGCCATCTAGACATTGCACAAAGGCTTTGAAGGTGTTAGTGAGAGTTCCTAGGTTTTGTCTAAGACCATTATTTGAATGTCCTTATGTAATGAATAAGTATTAAATGAACTAATGAATGTAATGCCTTACATTAAGAAAGTATGTTAAATGAATAAGTACTTATCTAAAGTAGTTAATGGTTGTCTAGTTAAGGTGTGAATGGGGCATAGGAATGGTCACTTCTTATCTTACGTAGATAAGTCTTAAGAATGAATCTAGTTAGGGAAGATTGTTGATTATGTAGACATGATCCAAACTTAGGTATTCTTAAGTTTAGATGGTTCAAGGAGATGTTGTAAAATTTATAATGTTTTAAATTAAAGTCTTCCGCTTGTGTAATGATTATGGAAAGAATTCTTCGTGTGTGAAGAAAGTTTTATATTCTTACTCATTTTAGTAGGTTTATTATGCAATGAATGGTACAGATAGCTTATATGAGACTTCTTGAAGTCTCATTTGCCGTGTGGCGACACAAGGGCGCTCTAATTTGTAGGGTGTACTTGTGGGTCGTGACAGAAACGGCGTAAGTTTGCCTATCGCCAATAATATACACAATAATAAATAAAATTACAATTCAAATTTTATTCGAATACGTTCGATGGAAATCAGCTTGGGGTACCTGTAAAGAGACTTAGTAAAAGAGTTAGTACTAAATAAATTTATAAAAAAATGAATAACCCAAATAATGATTTAAAAATAAAAACCCGTCTTATAAAGATGGGACGCCTTGGAAATCAAAGATAATTTCTTCATCGACCAAATTTAACAAGTATATAATATAAACGTAACTAAATCCGTCTAATACAATGGGGAGACCTACATAACCGACTGAGAGATTTTCTCATTGGCCAATTTTAACAAGTATTTAATATAAACATAACTAAATTTTCCGTCTTTTAAAATGGGGAGGCCTCCAAAATCGATGGAAAGATTTTCTCATAGGCCAATTTAACAAGTATTTAATATAAATTTAACTAAATTTTTTGTCTTTTAAAATATGGAGACCTCCAAAACCGACGGAGAGATTTTCTCATAGGCCAATTTTAACAAGTATTTAATATAAACTTAACTAAATTTTTTGTCTTTTAAAATGGGGAAGCCTCCAAAATCGACGGAGAGATTTTCTGATAGTCCAATTTTAACAAGTATTAATATAAACTTAACTAAATTTTCCGTCTTTTAAAATGGGGATCCAAAACCGACAAAGAGATTTTCTCATAGGCTAATTTTAACAAGTATTTAATATAAACTTAACTAAATTTTCCGTCTTTTAAAATGGGTAGGCCTCCAAAATTGACGGAGAGATTTTCTCATAGGCCAATTTTAACAAGTATTTAATATAAACATAACTAAATTTTCCGTCTTTTAAAATAGGGAGACCTCCAAAACCGACGGAGAAATTTTCTCATAGGCCAATTTTAACAAGTATTTAAGATAAACTTAACTAAATTTTCTGTGTTTTAAAATGGGGGGGGGGGGCCCTCCAAAATCGACGAAGATATTTTTTTCATTGGCCAATTACACTAAAATATGAACACGAATCAATAACAATGCCACAAACAAAAGGAAAGACAAATATGTTACTAAATCTAATCTAAAATGGTTTCATGCAATTAAAGTTACAACACCAACATCTATTAATTAATAAAATATACATTACTTATATATAACTTGATGAATTATAAAATAAGAGAATTTTAAGTTAAACATTTAATTCAATATTATCCAACAACAAAACAAAAAACGAAGAGTAAGCAAAATAATAGCCTAAAACTAAAAAAAGAAGCTCTAGGAGAAAATTTCCATAAAAACAAAGTAAAAGAATGAAAATATCAAAGCAATAACATGCCATCACAAAACCCAATTAAAATTGCTGAAGACTTTAAACATTTACACAAGCAAAAAAAATATATAAAAAGTAACGATTAATAAATCCAACATGAATACATAATAGGATAATATCTATAACACCAAATAGATAATAGCCACAGAATAATTAAAAATTATACACCATTAATATAAAGTGAATAAAAAACACTCAAGTAAAAACAAATAACAATATTTAAATCAACAAAATTTATCTAGCCACTAGACTATAAGAGACAAGTAATAATAATAATAATAAAGCCCATGGTTCACTTATTGTTTTGGGTTTGTGCTTCTCCACTGTCTTACTTGTCTTGAAGAGAAAGAACAGAGGCATTGAGGTATTGTTCCGATGGGATTTTGACATGAGGTTTGAAGGTTCTTTCACTGATTCGCCGGAGTTTATGGTTGTTGTCCGCCAAAGCTTGGAGTTAAGAACTTGCTGAATACCTGCAAAATAGAAAGGAAAATGTAAAGGGTGAAGAGGATATGGGATTGGTGTTGTTTAGCTCCGGTTCATCGGAGCTTGGAGCTCCTTTCCTGAGCTGGAAGAAAATGGGGTTGAAATGGTGGTTTGCTGGTGGTTTGGGAGCTGTTCTAAGCATGGTGTGTTCGTTGTTGGGTAGAGGAAGTAAAGGTTATAGTCGGAGCTGTTTCAGTTGGTGGGCGGATGGTAGTTCTGACTTGATTGTTGCCGGAATGGAGAGGTAAGGAACAGACAGCTTGGGTTGCTACCTTGAGCTGGGTGGTGGCAGCAGCTCTAGGAAGGAAAATTAGGATTTTGACACATTTGGATTTCTTCCTCTCAACCTAAAAAAATATTCACTACCTCTTATTTTTTTATCTAATCTAAACCTTAATAGAAAAAAAAAAAATATGCAATGGGCCTAAATGTGTGGGCTTGGAATTGTGACCCAAAATTATCGGTGCAAATTTTAACCGTATTTGAATAAATTTTTTAAACTGTGTAAAATATTTAAGAAAAAAACTTAATGAACGTACCTAATGACATGTAAAGATGCAATTTCAAAATTAACTAATAAAAAATTCTAAATTTTAATAAATAAGGATAGTTATCGATAAACTTATTTAAAATTATTTAAAAAGTTATTTTGAACTATTAAATAAATAAAGTCACAAATTTTAAAACTGTTAGGCCAAAATTGGGTGTCAACAATTGTCCCTTTCGTTGGATATGATTGATGAAAGAAATCGTGGATAATGAAAATTAACAAACCCGATTTTGGCCAAACACATGGCCTTTATATAATGTGTGATTGAAATGTGGCGGAAGTCGATCCCGAACTTGCATCCAATATGTTCCACAATGTGTTGCGTCCTCGTTGAAGTAGTCCGCATATGTGGCTCCACTGAGAATGCATCATCTTGGATGTCGAAAAAACCAAAGATAAAACTCACTAGTATGGACAAAATCAAAAGAAAAAAGGTAGTTTCTCTTATGATACAATGAATGGAGACTATCCATTGGTAGGAGATAAATACATGTTCAATTGGTAGGTTGGATGAAGATGACCCATTGGAGGTATATAAATGCATGTCCATCGATAGGACAAATAAAGACGATCCATCGGTAGGATATGAATGTATGTCCATCAATAGGACGAATGAAAAATATGATAGATCAGTAGGTTTTTGAATGTATGTGCATCGGTAGGACGAATGAAAAAATTATCCATCGGTAGGATTTTGAATGTATGTCCATCGGTAGTATGAAAGAAATTCTTTTGATGCAAGTCTCCTCCGTCTTGAACATGGAAAAGATAAGGTGCACATCCTTCACCTTCGAATAAATGCGACTTAAATGCAAATATCTTTCAACACAAGTTTCCACCGACTTGAACGTTAAAAAGATATGGTGCACATCATTCACCTCCGAATAGATGCGACTTAGATGCAAATATCTTTCAACACAAGTTTCCACCTACTTGAACGTTAAAAAGATATGGTGCACATTTTTCATCACCGAATATATGTGACTTAAATGCGAATATCTTTCAACGCAAGTGTCCACCGACTTGAATGTTGAAAATATAAGGTGCACATCCTTCATCACCGAATACATGTGACTTAAATGCAAATATCTGTAAACGCAAGTTTCCACCGACTTGAACATTGAAAAGATAGGATGTACATCCTTCACCTCCAAATGCATGTGTCTTAAATGCAAATATCTTTCAATGCAAGTTTCCACCGACTTGAACGTTGAAAAGATATGGTGCACATCCTTCACCACCGAATAGATGCAACTTAAATGCAAATATCTTTCAACGCAAGTTTCCACCGACTTGAATGTTGAAAAGATATGGTGCACATCTTTTACCACCAAATAGATGCAACTTAAATTCAAATATCTTTCAACGCAAGTTTCCACCGACTTGAACGGTGAAAAGATATAGTGCACATCCTTCACCACCAACAAGATGCGAATTAAATGCAAATATCTTTCAACGCAAGTTTCGACCGACTTGAACATTGAAAAGATATGGTGCATATCCTTCACAACCGAATAGATGCGAGTTAAAAGCAAATATATTTCAACGCAGGTTTTCACCGACTTGAACGTTGAAAAGATATGGTGCACATCCTTCACCACCAAATAGATGTGACTTAAGTGCAAATATCTGTCAACGCGAGTTTCCACCGACTTGAACGTTGAAAATCTAGGATGCACATCCTTCACCTACGAATAGATGTGTCTTAAATGCAAATATCTTTCAAATAAAGTCTCCACCGACTTGAACGTTGAAAAGATATGGTGCACATCCTTCACTAGTAAATAGATGGGACTTAAATGCAAATATCTTTCAATGCAAGTTTCCATTGATTTGAACGTTGAAAAGATATGGTGCACATCCTTCACCACCGAATAGATGCGACTTAAATGCAAATATCTTTCAACACAAGTTTCCACCGACTTGAACGTTGAAAAGATATGGTGCACATCCTTCACCACCGAATAGAAGTGACTTAAATTCAAATATATTTCAATGCAAGTTTCCACCAACTTGAATGTTGAAAAGATAGGATGGACATCCTTAACCTCCGAATAGATGTGTCTTAAATGCAAATATCTTTCAACCCAAGTTTCCACTGATTTGAATGTTGAAAATGGTGCACATCCTTCCCCAGCGAATAAATGGGACTTAAATGCAAATATCTTTCAACGCAAGTTTCCACCGACTTGAACATTGAAAAGATATGGTACACATCCTTCACCATCGAATAGATGCGACTTAAATGCAAATATCTTTCAACGCAAGTTTCCACCGACTTGAACGTTGAAAGAATATGGTGCACATCCTTCACCACCGAATAGATGCAACTTAAATGCAAACATCTTTCAACGCAAGTTTCCACCGACTTGAACATTGAAAGGATATGGTGCACATCCTTCACCACCGAATAACTGCGACTTAAATGCAAGTATCTTTCAACGCAAGTTTGATCTGACTTAAATGTTGAAAAGATATAGTACACATCCTTCACCACCAAATAGATGCGACTTAAATTCAAACATCTTTCAACGCAAGTTTGATCTGACTTAAACGTTGAAAAGATATAGTACACATCCTTCACCACCGAATGGATGCTACTTAAATGCAAATATATTTCACGCAAGTTTCCACCGACTTGAACGTTGAAAAGATATGGTGCACATCCTTTACCAACGACAAGATGCGACTTAAATGCAAATATCTTTCAGCGCAAGTTTCCAACGACTTGAACGTTGAAAAGATATAGTGCACATCCTTCACCACCGAATAGATGCGACTTAAATGCAAATATCTTTCAACGCAAGTTTCCACCAACTTGAAAATTGAAAAGATATGGTGCACATCCTTCACCTTTGAATAGATGAGACTTAAATGCAATGACCTTCTTGGCGAATGAAAAATGCAATGACCGTTTTGGTTATGAAAAATGCATGAGCTTTGGTAAATAAAAAAAAATGCAATGGAAATCTTGACAAATAAAAATGCATGACCTTTTTGATGAATAAAATATGCAATGGCTCTCTTGGTAAATAAAAATGCAATGACCTTCTCATAGAAAATGCGATGGGTCTCTCGGCAAATAAAAAATATAATGAAAATGCAAATGATGAATGACCAAATGATTTTCCACTGCTACGAGGTGTATGACTCGATAATTGTCCAACTGTAATGAGGTGGATGACTCGATGATTATTCACTATAATGAGGTGGATGACTCGATGATTGTACACTGTAACGAGGTGGATGACTTGATTATTGCCCACTGTAACGAGGTGAATTGCTCTATTATTATCCACTGTAACGAGGTGGATTGCTCGATTATGGTCTTGAAAGTTTCATCACCCCAACGCTTCACCTGTTTCTGTACTTGAAAAGAAACCATTAGTAGACACAATGTCGCCTTAGTTAGAGACTTATTCAAGAAACATTGAGAAAATATTATTTAAAAGAGAATGTGTACAAAATCATGGCCACATTAACACATATGAACAATCAACATTTTACTCTTTACCTTTTTATGTTTTATTGTGACTCAAGCTTTATTGAGGATTTGTACGAGGAGCTGCTGGCTTGCCATGGCAAGGCTGAAGATTTGTATGTTGACTTTGAATTTCAAGATCCGAAGGATCTTTGAAGTTTCTACCAATATTCTCACAATATTTATTGGAATTTTTGAAAATTCTGTCCTAGTTAAAACTTTTGGCAAATCTTAAAATGATGTCCAATCTTGACTTACTGGAGATAGCACCTTTATTGTGAATTTTTGAGATATTATCAAGAATTCTATCCCAATATTTATTACAAGGAGAAAGAAAACTCACACTGCGTATATGACAGAGCCATTGTGGCGCCTACATATCCTGTTGAACCAGGAATCAGGTCAAATGTAGTTCCAATCTTGTAAATGATGAATACTGCAAAGAATCTGAGCGATTATTAGTAGAAAATGCACAATATGAACATGATGATATGAAGATGATAGTCCATGCTATATTCAAAGCCTAAAGACAAGATATATTACATTTTTGGAACGGAAACCCAATGAAGTAAAATAGGACTCTCACACAAGAGCAACCAAATGACACTTTTACTATGAACAACTCAAAAAGACAACTTTTTTTTTAAAAAATAAAATAATAATAATAATAAAAATAAATGGAAGATTCTAAAAAAGGTTTGAAAAAATAGAAATACTAAAGACTAGGTGCTTACTCACTTTTTTTTTTCTTTTTGAAAAATAAAGAATCTCATGAGACAGTCAAATCTTGACTACAATTGGTACCAACAGTTAGGATTGCAGGTAAATCTCTCATTCTAATTTTCTAATTAAGATTTAATTTAAGGTAATTCCTACAGTTTCAAGTGGTACCTCAAACATACTTAAGTATCAACAAGATTCGTTCATCTTACCTCAAACATTGGTTCTGAATTGTACCAATCCTCATGTTTCAAGTGCCCACACGACAAAGAGTTTCCTATTTCACACCTATTTGACATATTTGATTATAGAACATTTTTCAAAGTGAACTCACACTTGCGAGAATATTTAATGCATACTACTGTGATACCATATGCTTGACCCTTATTTAAATCTCCACTAATGTGAGAATATTTTGAGTGACATCATGTAGGGCTTGCCATTGGCTTGTAACATAGGCTTAGGGATGGGTAGGATATTCATTTGGAATAAGAGTGACTTAATTTCTCCTTGAGAGTCACATTGAATTTGTGCCCTTAATGATTGATACGCCTTTGGCGTCAAATCATCTTCATTGTCCTCCCTTTTTTTGACTTCTTTTAAATTCTCATTTCTGGAAATTTTCCGTTCTTTTTTTTTCACCCCTTTGTTTCGACTTCTTTTGAGTCCTTATTTTCTTTTATTTCACCTCTTTCTTTCGACTTCTTTTAAGTCCTTCTTTCTTGGGTCTTTTCTTACATTTCAGTCCTTTCTTTCAATTTTTTCTCCTCTTTTGTTGGAGTATTTTTTTCTTGTCTTTCACTGAGCCTGTAGGGGTATTTTCTTTCTTTCTTTCTTTCTTTCTTTTCTCTATAAGTCATTTTTGTTTCCTTAACTTTGGAAGACTCGATATGTTTTGCCTTTTGCAACTGAAATATGATTTATCTCTTATAATTTGCACACTTTTGGTGCACTCAAGAAGGTTGGGCCAAGAGAGGAATAGCGCGTGTAAGCACTCAAAAAGGGATAGTAGTTAAGATGTGGTTGTCCAAAGAAAAAGCTTCAGGATCAAAAAGTGGGAAAACTAGGGCTTAGTTTCATTTGGTAGGCTTTGAAATGCACAATCGGGGTCAAAAAAGGCCTACAATCCTTTCTTGAACCAAACATTACTCAAAATTTCGCCTCAAAAAACACTTAGGCCAAGTTCTAGATCAACAGTGCAATGCAATTGTATTTTGATCTAAAAACTCTCTACACCATGCACATGAGACCATGAGGTTGATTTTATTCTTATCTTGAATATTCGCAAGATAACTTTGAAGCATCTCAAAAGTACAAATGAGAGGTACCAAAAGAATCTATGGTTTACCAAAAATTCAATTATTTCCATCATATCGATTATTTTTACATGATCCTAACTGCATTGGTCCAAATTAAATCGAAGACATGACTATTATGATATATATACAATTTTTTTTGAAAGAATGAATACCACACCCAAGAAAGGCTGCCTACATATCTCATCGAGATGAGAATCGGGTGAGCCTTATTCATGCAGATAAGGTTTTGAAAATATGCACACAATATTATTTTATTATTTATTTTTGTTACTTTTGATAAAATGGATACCTAACACAAGAAAGGTTGCCTACGTATCTCATTTAAATGAGAATAAGTACGTGTGGTTCATGCAAATATGTCTTTGAAAATATGCACACACTATTTTTTTTATACTTATTGAATTCAAAATAATGAATACCGAACGCGAGAAAGGCTGCCTACGTATCTCATAGAATAAGAACTAGGTTCGCGTAGTTCGTTCAAATATGTCTTTGATAATATGCACAAATTGTTTATTTTTTCGTCCTTTTTTTTGAAATCTGAATGAATAAATACCGAATCTGAGAAGTGCTGTCTACGTATCTCATTAAAATGAGAATCAAGTACCCGTAGTTTGTGCAAATATTTCTTTGAAAATATGCAAAAACAATTTTTTTACTTTTTTTTTGAATTCATAAGAATGAATACCGAACCTGAGAAGGGATGCCTGCATATTTCAACGAGATGAGAATCCGGTGAGCGTAGTTCATGCAGTGATGCCTTTGAAAATATGCACAAACCATTTGACCTTTTTTTTTGAATTCAAAAGAATGAATAATGAACTCGAGAAGGACTACCTGCGTATCTCATCGAGATGAGAATCAGGTGAGCGTAGTTCGTGCTAAGGTTTTGAAAATATGCACACAATATTATTTTATTATTATACTTTTTTCTTTTGAAAAAATAGATACCGAACCCAAGAAGGGTTGCCTACGTATCTCATTAAAATGAGAATCAGGTACGTGTAGTTCATGCAGTTATGCCTATGAAAATACACAAACTATTTTATTTTATTTTCACTTTTGGAAAAAATAATACCGAACCCAAGAAGGGCTGCCTACGTATCTCACCGAAATGAGAATTAGGTTCGCGTAGTTCGTGCAGTTTTGGCATAAAATAACTTTACAATTTAAGCAATCTCGGAGCTATTCTTTGTATCCTTTTGACTATCGATCTTTGTACTGTCTGTTAAATGTGGTCTATCATTTTTTTTTATAGTAACCACTTGTTGTATTCTTTTCTGAATGTCTCTTGGAACTGTGTCTTGTCCCGATTATTCACGAAAACTATGTATTTATGACCATCCCCGACAATTGTCGGGGATGGTTTTCTTACAAATATATTGAAATGTGTGAAAGCAAGACCATAATAATAAAAAAAAATAAAGAAATGTAACTTCATAGTCAAGGATTCCCCTGATTTTTTTTGACTTGATATTGATGTCTTGTGAAATAAAAAGAGTGAGATTTACATCCAGTCTTCCATGTATCGATGCACGTAAATGTATTGGTGATCCTTCTAGAGTATTCCCCGTAGATGATGTTCAGGTAACAGAGGAGTTGTCATATGAGGAGAAACCCGTAGCTATACTTGATCGCCAGGTTAGAAGGTTACGTACTAAGGATGTTGCTTCCGTCAAAGTGTTGTGGCAAAATAATAATAGGGAGGAGATGACATGGGAAGCGGAAGACGAAATGAAGAATAAGTATCCTTACTTGTTCCCCGTACCTGCAGGTAATTCAATTCCTAGCTTGACTATATTGATTGATAAACGAGATTATGTAGCAAGTTGTGACTCTGTGAGGCATCTGTAAGTTACGGAATGCAGGTTGATAGGTATAACTGTTAGAGAGACTTCGCTGGAATTTGTTTTTGGTAAGACGCTAACTTAACATTCGAGGACGAATGTTCCTAAGGGGGGGAGGATGTTATGCCTCGTATTTTTTTATACGTAGTGCGCGTCATGATCTAGTAGGCGTAAGTCCGGGGAATGAGATTTTATTTTAAGTTCCAAGTGATTAAAGAAATATTAGGCAAGGTTGTTAATTCCAAATGTGATATTAAGTATGAGTTGGCTAATGTAAGTGCCATTAACTTTAAGTGAGGGATTAATTAGTGGCTGATTAGGATTAATTTAATCCAGTGGGCCCCACCACTCAAGGCAAAAATTAAAAAAGGGATCAGATTGTGAGCTGGCCTTAGTGGACAGGTGTAGAGGGGGGCTGCCTCCACTTCATATTATTAAATGAGGTGGAGAAATCCACCCCATGCTAAATAAAGTGGTGAAATGCATTGCTGCATATCATCTTCTTCTTCACCACTTGGCTTAGGCAGCCATGGAAATGGAGAAACCAACCCTGCAACTCTTGGCCAGCAGCTGCAAATAATTTGGTTAGTAATCTCCTTGTTTGGTGTGTTAATTCTTTAGAATACCCTTGTTAATTATCCATTAATTTTAAGAAGGGGGCGTGACCAGTAGCTTAGGAAGTTTGTTTTAGTTATTGAATGTGCTAAGTATGAACGGAAACCATAATCGGATTATTAGTGGTGTCGTGTTGGTGCTTGGGCTGTTTTGATTAAAGCAAACTGCAGGAAAATTCTGTTTTGGCATTATGTATATGTTGAATGTGATTATGAGTATATACTCCAAAGGATGAATACGATAAGGTAGATGTGTTGCGAATTATAAAACGAGTTATCGCTCGGTGTGTCGTTGCTTCGCTGCTATGGTTGCTGAGACGGAACTGTTTTGGGGAGGGGGCTGTTTAATATGATTCTTTGGGTTATATGTGTTATTGGTATTGCTGTGGATAATTTGGATTGTTGTCGGATTGGGACGAAGTAAGGAAAATAGGGGAAGTGCTGCCGAATTTTCGTTAGATTATTAGCTAGCTTACAAGAAAGTAAAGCACGATGTTTATCTAATTGCGGCACGATTGTTGCTTGTTATAGATTAATAGCTTGAGCAGTAAATATTGGACGTGCGGCTCGATTATTCGGTATGTAACGTTGTCCCTTCTTTCTTTGTTTGGCATGACTTTTAAAAATAAGCGAATAACGGACAGATTTGATACTTACCTCTAGAGCGTCTAAGTGACGTATATTCTTGCTTCCACAATTATTCCTCTATATATCGGCTATGTCTAAGGCTATGATGATCTCTAATATCTATGGTAGTGCTTCTTAGAGTCATTGAGATTTTACGTTTCCATATCGTATTAAAGGTTCATAATCTTGATAAAACATTAATCTTTGGTAATACTCCTTGCTGGTTCACGTTGATTGTTCTATTGAGTTATAAGAAATGATTTTAATTGCATATGGTTGCTCATAATATTCTGCTCGTGCATAGAGTCATTTATCATTTCACCGAGTCCCGGGCCGGGTAATGTTCGTGCGGAGTTTCTTGCATATGTCACTGAGTCCCTCACTAGAGGGCCGGGTATGTATATTATATATATGATTGGTGATGAGGATGGTTATGATGATGATGATGACGGAGATGACGTGATGATTATTTTGCCGAGCCCCTTACTAGGGAAGCTGGGCACCTTATATGTTAAAGATATGCATGATTTTCACTTAAAAGGGTACATGTGTAGCGATATTTTGTTTCGACTTGCCATATTGGTATCCTGTCATCTTTACCTTATGCTTTACATACTCAGTACATTGTCCGTACTGACCCCCCTTTCCTCGGGGGGCTGCGTTTCATGCCCGCAGGTGTAGACGCACAGTTCGGTGATCCTCCCGCCTAGGATATCTACTCTGCTGATTGGGAGAGCTCCACTGTTCCGGAGCCCAGTCGTTTTGGTACATAACTTTTTGTGTAGTCTTTTGCTCGTCTATGGGTATGACGGGGTCCTGTCCTGTCGAGTTTCACTACTGTACTCTTAGAGGTCTGTGGACATTATGTGGGTTGTATATATATGTTTTGAATAATGGTCTGGACATGGTTTTTTTGGGATGTCCACTTGTACAGGGGCAGCCTTGTCGGCTGCGTACATCATTGTGTATTGTGTATTGGCAGCCCTGTCGGCTTACGTATGTTATTATGCTTTGGATAGTGGCGGCGTTGTCGGCTCGCGTATGTTGTTACGGTTGAATGGTTATGACTCCTTATAAGACAGGTCCTCTTTATATATATATGACGTTGGGGTTGACTTGATTTGATTGAATTCCATATTGTCTTAGTTTCAGTTGGTTATACTTAGCAGGTTTGTATGTGGGTGTCCAAAACGGGCACTAGTCACAGCCCATCGAGTTGGGTCGTGACAAAGAGTGGTGACGAACAACGATTTTCTAATTCTTACATAAACCAACCTTTCGCTTTTAAGAAGAACTCAAAAGATAAAAGTGTTAGTTCGTGCTCATAATGGATAATGTAAAATATGACACAGAGAACAAGTTAAACACATAAACATTGTTTTGATTGAAATACACTCAATTCTATCACATAACATACAAATAGTTATTGCGCGTCCTATACAAATAGTTGAACTTTTAGTGCCAAGGGTAGGCCTATCGATCTGAAGGATGTATTACGCTATTTGATAACATTTCATCGTCCCACAAAACACTTGGTACAAATTTTATGAATAAACCAAATAGGATTACAAAATAAGAAAGAAAAAAAAAACAAATAATCAATTCCACGTGGGGGTACCATCCTAAACTAAGCCTTTGTAAAAGGTACTTTCTCTTGAACTTCTTATCATCTTCGAGTGCCAATGCCTTTTGGATGAAATAATAGCTTGTAAATATCCTAAATTTACTAAAGTAAACTATTAAGATAAACCCGTAACCCAATGGACAATGGTTTGTCAAACGCCGTATATATCCTCCGAATTTAAACACATAATTATGATCATCCATTTAGACCATAGACCATTATGGACTCAAGGTGATCTTTCTAGTATGACCCAACACGCCTTGGGTGTTGGGTCATCTTAGGCTAATGCGCTAAATTTGGGGATTTGACCTTGCTCTATACTAGTTTGACTAAGAGTGGGTTTTATTTATAGTGGATAGATGGCCCAAGCGAAATACTTGCTGGGACAGTTGATGACCGTTGACTATCAAGTAGTCAACTACATTCGTCAGGGTGCCCTGAAAGAAGGATTGGTTAACGAACGACTGCGAACCACATAATCGTCCTATAAGTATAATATAAAAAGGCCAAAAGGCGGAACATGTCATGATGCAATGCCAACATATATACAATTAAATAAATAATGAATAAATTACAACTATAATATACAAAAAACCAACTAAATATACAAGATCTAAGATATGACCAATAAAAGAAAAGTCTCCTCGATTTGAAAAAAATGAACTCATCTTGGTTAGAACCTCTATGTTCCTAGTAGAGTCGCCATTTTGTTTACATCCCTACTCTATTCAAATAGGGAGAAATGTCGCGGTGACTCAAAAAATAATCAATTGATTCAATTTCAAAAGAATTTTAGGAATAAATGAATTTTAAAAAGAGTTGTCACCTAATTTTAGGAAAAACTAGAAAACCAATTTAATGTCTACGAAACCATTAGTTCTAGGTAAGGGGTTCAAGTGATTCCGAAGGAAAGGTGTTAGACACCATTCGACATCCACAAATGTGGGTCCCCACTGAATTCATTTTTTCAAATTGAGGAGAAAATAAAACTATAAACAAATATAACAGGCATCCAATATACACAAATAGTAAAATACAAGAATAATAAGAAAAGGCCTAAGCTTGCCTATCGCCAATAATATACACAATAATAAATAAAATTACAATTCAAATTTTATTCGAATAACTTCGATGGAAAGCAACTTGGGGTACCTGTAAAGACACTTAGTAAAAGATTTAGTACTAAATAAATATAAATAAAAATGAATAACTCAAATAATGACTTAAAAATAAAAGCCCGTCTTATAAAGATGGATGCCTTGGAAATCGACGATAATTTCTTCATCGAACAAATTTAACAAGTATATAATATAAACTTAACTAAAACTCCCTCTTTTAATTTGGAAGACCTCTAAAATCGACGGAGATATTTTCTTATTGTCCAATTTTAACAAGTATTTAATATAAATTTAACTAAATTTTCCATCTTTTAAAAGGGAGAGGCCTCCAAAATCGACGGAGAGATTTTCTCATAGGCCAATTTTAGCAAGTATTTAATATAAACTTAACTAAATTTTCCGTCTTTTAAAATGAGGAGACCTCCAAAATCAACTGAGAGATTTTTTCATAGGCCAATTTCAACAAAAATTTAATGTAAACTTAACTAAATTTTCCGTCTTTTAAAATGGGGAAGCCTCTAATTTGACAGAAAGATTTTTTGATAGGCCAATTTTAACAAGTATTTTATATAAACTTAACTAAATCTTTCGTCTTTTAAAATGGGGAGACCTCCAATACTGACGGAGAGATTTTCTCATAGGCCAATTTTAACAAGTATTTAATATAAACATAACTAAATTTTCCATCTTTTAAAATGGGGAGACCTTCAAAACCGACGGAGAGATTTTTTAATTGGCCAATTACACAAAAATATGTACACGAAACAATAACAATACCACAAACAAAAGGAAAGACAAATGTGTTACTAAATCTAAGCTAAAAGAGTTTCATGCAATTAAATTACAACACCAACATCTATTAATTAATAAAATAAACATTACTTATATATAACTTGACGATATATAAAATAAGAGAATTATAAGTTAATCATTTAATTCAATATTATCCAACAACAAAACAAAATAACAAAGAGTAAGCAAAATAGTATCCTAAAACTAAAGAAACAAGCTCTAGGAGAAAATTTCCATAAAAACAAAGTAAAAGAGTGAAAATATTAAAGCAATAACATCCCATCACAAAACCCAATTAAAGTTGCTGAAAAATTTAAACATTTACACAAACAAAAAAAAATATATAAAGTAACGATTAATAAATCCAACATGAATATATAATAGGAAAATATCTCTAACACCAAATAGTTAATAGACAAAGAATAATTAAAAATTATACACCATTAATATAAAGCAAACAAAAACACTCAAGTAAAAACAAATAACAATATTTAAATCATCAAAATTTATTTAGCTACTAGACTATAAGAGGTAAGTAATAATAATAATAAATAGTATAATCAAATGGGTCAAGTGAGGCAGAGCAAATAAAAGGCAATTACTTAACAATTCAACTTTTGACAAAGAGCAGTAACCAAGAACAAACATTTATGTTGTCGGAGTGAGACCTTTTTCGGCCAAATTTGTGAAATAAAACAATGTAAAGGACTAAACATGAAGAGACTCATAAAAAAAATAAGCATAGAGAGATTCAAACTGTGATAATTTTTTTTTTAAAAAAACAAGAGAAGAAGAAGAAGGATTGATACCATAGTGAAAGAAGAGTGACGGGGACAATTCGGTCTTGCTTCCTGGGGCAACGGAGGTCGGTGTATTGCTGGTTATGTCTAGTTGTTCACGGATCTTAAAGCCCATGGTTTACTTATTGTTTTGGGTCTGTGCTTCGCCACTGTCTTACTTGTATTGAAGAGAAAGAACAGAGGCATTGAGGTATTGTTCCGATAGGATTTTGACATGAGGTTTGGAGGTTCTTTCACTGATTTCGCCGAAGTATATGGCTGTTGTCCACCAAATATTGGAGTTAAGAGCTATCTGAATACCTGCAAAATAGAAAAGAAAACGTAAAGGGTGAAGAGGAGATGGGATTGGTGTTGTTTAGCTCCGGTTCATCAGAGCTTGGAGCTTCTTGCCTGAGCTGGAAGAAAATGGGGTTGAAACGGTGGTTTGCTGGTGGTTTTGGAGCTGTTCTAAGGATGGTGTGTTCATTGCTGGGTAGAGGAAGTAACAGTGATAGTCGGAGTTATTTCAGTTGGTGGGTGGATGGTTGTTCCGACTTGATTGTTGCCGGAACGGAGAGATAAGGAACAATTAGCTTGGGTTGCTACCTCGGCTGGGTGGTGGCAGCAGCTCTAGGAAGGAAAATTAGGATTTTGACACATTTGGACTTCTTCCTCTCAACATAAAAAAATATTCACCACATCTTATTTTTTGACGTAATCTAAACCTAAATAGAAAAAGATGGTCCCAAATGTGTGGGCTTTGAATTGTGGCCCAAAATTATCGGTTCAAATTTTAATCGTATTTTAATAAATTTTTTAGATTGTGCAAAATACTAAAGAAAAAACTTAATGAACGTAAATAACGACATGTAAAGATGCAATTTTAAAATTAACTAATAATAAATTCTAAATTTTAATAAATAAGGATAGTTATCTATAAATCTATTTAAAAAATTATTTTGAACTATTAAATAAATAAAGTCACGAATTTGAAAAATGTTAGGCTAAAATTGGGTGTCAACAATGAGGCTATGGATGGTGAACATGTTAAGAATGACTTTCAAGATAACCTTAGTATGTAGGGTAGTATGGGCTGCCTTATGTACATTGCACAAGCATATTTTAAGATGACCATAAGAGTATAGTACTCTTTAGTATGAAGAACATATGTCTTAATTATGATAGTGGATTATGATCAAGAATGACCAAAGAGAAATTCTTAGCTTTGGTAGTAGTATGGGATGCTACCTTAGCTTTGCACAAGCATACTTGGACGTAGCTTTTTATGTAAGGAGGACAAGTAAGTATGAACACTTGTATGCTTTATGATGTTGTAATATGCTTATGATATACATGTTATTCTTATGTCTTTATCTCTTATGATTATGTCTATTATTGACTAACCTTTTGAGATATCTTAGTTGGTATTTAGTTTCCATACTTAGTACATATCGTACTAATGCATATTGCCTACATGTTATCCATGTAGGGTCTTGAGAAGATTGAGTTACTTGAAGGGTAGAGTTTCCAAGGTTACCAAGAAGAGAAGAAGTTGTGAGTCCTTATAGCTTCAAGGACGAACCTTTATTTTCCTGTATGACTTTCTATATTTTAGATTTTATGTGGATTGCGTCCCAATGTTTGTCATCCATGTCAAGTTAGATGGTTTTTGAGACAATGTTATTAGAGATGCTTCCGTGTTTATGAAATATCTTTTGGTCTATGTTTAAAGAAAGTTTTTAAATTCCTTCCATTTAGGCACGATGTTATGTAGTGATGTGAAGAGGCTTGTACAAGACCTCCGAGAGGTCGAGTACGCCGTGTCGCGATCCGAGGGTTTCCCTAACTTCTAGGGTGTACTTGCGGGTCGTGACATTAAACCACTTTGAATATCATAACATAAGCATAGAACAATAAAGAGTAATGTAACGAACCTCAAAATGAAATAGGTAAAACTAGAGCTTCACATGTGTTTTGTGAGTTAATAATGTGTTAAAATTTTGAATAATAGCTTTAGAAGTCAGTTTGAAGAGTTTGAAAGTCGAACGTCTAAGAATGACCAAAACTAGCCTTGTGCGAGTGCTAGCGTATCCTTGTTTGTTGTGCATGTTTTTAGGTGTTGCTTGGTGTCTAAAATTAGTGTGGATGGCACTAGTACCTAGAAGGACATACCAAGGGTCAAAATATTTGAGTACGACTCCCTGGAAAACCAGCCTCAGGTTCCCCAAGAAGGACCCAAACGGTCGCCAAGGAAGCTGCCAGGCAGCCGATATTTGGAGCCAAGGTCTCATCACGCCTGCAACACTTGATGGGCAAATTTTTCCGTGCGATGTGGGGACAACACAAACCATTCTTTCCCAATATTAATTCCAGAACCAACATGTGGAGGTGTCCCCGCGATGTGCAGCAAAGTCCAGATTTGGTCACGTCATTTTAAAGTCAAATTAGACTTTGGAAAAGGGTCCAATTAGTGTAGGGGTCTTTTGGGAACTTTGGGTATTACTTATGGACGATTTTTAGGCCACTTTAAACCCCAATTAACCCATCAAATCAAAACCCTCAAGTTCAAAGCAAAATCTCTCCAAATCCCTTTCTTTAAAAAGCTTCATTTTCATGTAGCTTTGAAGCTCCAAGAAATAAGGTCTAAATTCTTCAAGTTTCAACCCAAATTTCGTGGGATTTTTATCAACTAAGGTATGGTAGTTCATCCTTTATTCTTATCTCATTCAAGGAGCCAATCCAAAGACTTTTCAAAAAGGGTTTCAAATTCTAAATTCTTCTATTTTGAATTCTAAGCATGTGTTTTTCATAAAAAGGTTTTAATGGATGGATTATGATGTTTTCAATATAAAGTGATGGTTTTATGGAAAAAAAACTCAATGGACCCATGAACATGCAAATTCTCAACTTTTGACTTATGAAGTGGGTTTAATGTATATGATTAGATAATGTTAAAGTTGTGTTTTCCTTATTTTATATTGTTATTATCTACTACCTTTTGCCTTATTGTGATAAAATATTGGAAACTTGAGAAAATATGGTGAAAGCTTCGATGAAGGGTAAGTTGACTTATATTGTTTAGTTCATATTGAATTGATTTTGAGTGGTATGGTCCACCTTTAGTGGAAGTGTTTACTTGAAATATATGAATATATATATATATATGTGTGTGTGTGTGTGTGTGTGTGTGTGTGTGTGTGTGTATTGTGATTATGTCCTTGAAGGCATTGAAGGTGTAGCAAGAGATGTTATGATGTATATGCCTGAGATGTCTTACGAAATTGTTAATGTGTGGCTTGAAGATGTTATGTCTAAATGAAGTACATGTATATGTAAAGCATGATATTTTGTGAATTATGATGAATGTAGGTTTAATCATGTTTCGAAGTCAATGTTATGAATAATGGTGGTTATGTGAAAAGTGTTCTCACATGTACTCACACACACTTTTAATGAATGAAGTTATGAATGTGAATGGGGGATCGTAAGATAGACACACTTCGTGAGTAGAGATGAAGTGTCTAGATCATTCTATACTATTCCGAAAGAACTCTAGAAACGAAAAGGGGGATTTTAGGGTGAAAACTCTTCGTTAGTTGAGGTGAAGTGTTTAGTAGCAACCTCACTATTCCCAAGAGCTTTCCAACATGGGTTGGAGTTTGGATATTCTTCGTGAGTTGAGATGTGGTATTCAAAATTAACCTCTAGGGATAAGTACTCTTAGTTAGTTGGGATGTCTTATTAAATATTTATCTCTTAACCTATAGTCTATGAATGTTTAAGACTCTGTGGGGGAGTATTCTCAGCACCGAGATTTGAAGAAGGAGTGGGTACACTTCGTGAGTAAAGATGTTGTATCGAATGTACCTCTTGAGATGAGTGCTCCTCGTTAGTTGAAATGAATAAGTTAGAAGCAATCTCCTTATTCCTTAACTATGCGCCTGTATAGGTATAACTATTGGAGATCCATGTAAAGGTTAAGAGTATGACCCCACTTTTGGCAAGTAGGTATCCCTCTTTCGATACGGGTCAATACCGGGATTCCATGTCTATCTCTCATGGTCTATACCGGTTAAATCCCCAACACAAATGAATGTATGTACTAAGTCTTCTAAAGGAAAGGGTGTACAACTTACGGCAGGTGGTGGAATGGGATGCTATCTACCCATTGCACAAGTAGACATTTAGAGGAAGTCTTGGTGTGTTCTTATATGATAAAGTATGAAGGGGTCATTATATGATGTTAATGAAGTATTTTGACTTTATGTATAATGTTAAAGAAGTGTGTTGATATGATGCCTTGTATGATGAAAGCTATGTAAATGATACTAAGGGACACTAATTGAAATAGTAGTACGGGATGCTACTTTCACATTGCACCAAGTGTTACTTGGGGGTTGTGTTTGAGGATGGTCTTTATGTGATGTTCCAAAATGCATGTGTGTCTTCTAGCATCTGTAGTAATGAATGTTGACTTGTTAAATGAAATGACGCATGCTTATCTTTGGTAGTCTTAAGGATCACTTAGGTGTGTATTGAAGAGGTTGTATGGGCGGTCTTTCAATGTCTTACCTAAGTGAGTATTATGATAACTTTGGATACGAATGTCTAAATGAATAATGGATTACTTGATAAATGAGTCTAAATGTTGAAGTTATGGATGTTTTACCTTGTATGCTGAATGATGATTTGTATGATACTTGGTAAACTTGATTCATGAAGGTTTTACTAAATTAGCATGAAAGTATGTTTCAACTAACATGTCCTCTTTAGCATGTTTTTACTTAATGCCATACTTAGTACAATGTTTGTACTAACCTGATACTCTTTTATATTTCTCAAAGTATAGGTGGAAAGCAAGGGAAGGGTTCTTAGAAGGCAAAGCTTTGAAAGTCGATTCTCTCAAGATTGGTATGTCCTCATATATTCGAGGACATAGACCATGTTTCTTTTAATTTCTTTATTTAAGACTTTGTAAAATACTTAGTATGTTTTCTTTTAATATAAAGAGTCGTGACCCTAAAACATTAAGATATGTCCTTAAGTTGGCTTGTGATGATGAGACTTGCTCCTTAGTTTCATCAAAGCGTTTCTTATTATGATGTTGTGAAAAGTTTTATTTCCGCACTACTTTTCATACTAATGTATTGAATGATAGCTAAGAGACTTGTACAATACCTCCATGAGGTCAAGTACGTTGTATGACGACTTGAGAGTGCTCTAACTTCTAGGGTATACTCTCAGGGTGTTACAAGTAAAAACACATTTCAAGTTCAAAATTTGGATAATGGAAAGCGGAAGTCTAGACTTGTCTCAACATAGCCAACTACCACAATAGTCGAAATGAACAGGGCCATAGCTCATACAACATAGTCTGAAAAGGAAATACAAAGAAGGAAACTACATACATAACATTTGTCCTCGAATCACGAAGACTCACCGGCAAGCTGGGAGGATAAGAAAATCCAAGATTTATCAACAATGATGACCACCTTGATCACCATGAGAACCAGACCATACACTTATGGAAAAACTTGCATTAAGTATGATAGCAATGCATTAAAACCATGAAGACATGCTAAAAGGGACATTTTAGTTGAATGCATGTAATTTACTAAGTTAAAGCATCACTTTGAAGGTAATGGAAAAGCATAAGTCGTAAGCATACTCATTTCATAGATCACCATACATAAGAGGAACATACCATAAATGCCCTTAAAGTATACATATGCAATGCATGAATAAGATCTCATAATTGCACCCATACTAAGTAAAGCTTCTTGAATAACTTTAGTTTTATCACGCCCCAAACTCAAGGGGTGAAACTAGCTCCTAATGCCAAAACTCAGGCCCGAGCCGACCTTGTTGAACCATTTGTTACTAGCATATGGCAACCACACGCAATCAGAAAAACAAGCAAGTATATCTCGACTTAAAACTATGCCCTCGGCCGGCAAGGCCCCTATCAACAAATTTATCAAAGAAACAACTACTCCCAAGAGTAGAGATAACTAAATAGCCAACTAGCACATAAGTGCCAATTGGTTCATCGATGCCACCATGATATGTATACCAAAACGAAATGTAGGTATATATCAAGACAATACATCAAACATCTCACAAGCTTCAGAAAACTAAAAACTAGGCCAACATGGCCATAACATAGCTATATGATGCGTATTATCGTGACCAACGACACTAGCCTACAGTTTGTGTCACATATGGGGAGCACCCCCTAGATATAACTGACGTCGGCGTCCTCATAGAGGACTAAGACTAGCCTCTTATTTTACATCATTACATTCAAAGGTTAAAAATGTGGAAAATTTAAAAGTTTTACATAGACCTCTCGCATACACACAATATATATTCATATCGAGTATACATAGACACTTGGTATAAAAAGATTACATAGTCTTCTACTTTTATTGCACGTAGATTTATAAGATAAAATTAACATAGTCCTAAAACAGTGTCTCATCTCGTGAACATCTAAAACAAGAGTATATCAATTGGGCATATCTCATACATCAATGTAATAAAACCACATATAAGCTATACAATTTGTACTCAAATGAAGAGGGAGAACATAGGAGTCTTACAACTAAAACAACATTCATAAGCTCGATATTAACAATGCCCTCGGAAAGTGAGGACCCACCCAACTTGGATGATTGAGGAATTCCAAGTCTTCTACAAAGTCGTCTCAAAAGCCCTTCAACGACCTGAACCTAAAATGTTGGGAAAAAGGGAGAAAATGGGGTTAGCTCATCACATGTACTAAGTATGTGACCATATTCACATAAAATGTCAAATCATGCTAAAAAGGGACATTTCATTAAAACATGCTATTTTACATTGGGAAAGCCTTATGAAAATTCAAGAACCAATACAAGTCATTAATGCATATTTATCAAGTCAATACCATGTACTATACAAGACCTAACCACCTTAAGTCAAATCAAGTCACATGCATATAAACACACTTGCACCCATAACCAAATACAACTCTATCATCAAGTCATAACATCACAAGCATGAATAAGATTTCATCTCATTATACCAAAGCAATACCATTAATCATGACCCTCATTAAGTCCACTTGTGCAATAACTTAGCGAAGCCCTATAAATTTACTTAATAAAAAAAACCTAGCAAGACCATAACCAATATCTAACTCCACATAACACATCATAAGAGTACTTAATATCATACTTTAGAAATAGAGACCAAGTACATGTTCATAAGAGTAACAAACATCACATAATGTCATTGTACATGTCATATCATCATATTACCATCATTTTTATTTATAAGCATATACACACATAAGAACATCCTCCCAAGACTCCCATAAATGCTAACTAGTGCAATGTATAGGTACAGTCCCCTACCCCTGCCTATACTAAGCTAAACCCCTTAGGTCATCCTAGTTAGATTTCATTTATTACTTCATTTTACCCTTTGGGAACATCTTGCCTTAACCGACATAGAACAGATGAGCTAATGTGGAATTCGGTGTCATGGAACCCTACACCGAAACAAGACGGACTACATGCAAAAGTAGTACCAGCAACTACGTGGATCTACTTGTTATTATTCATATGGGGGCAACACAGTTCAAGAACTAGGAGATATAATTGGGACCCTCTTTATGCTACAATGATTATAGTCTCCAATTTCAAGAGTACATTAGTCATCCTACCTTCTGTATGTGGGAAGGGACACTCCTCACTCTATTTCACTCGGTGCTAAGCTAGAGTGTCTTTAAGCCTTTAATAATAATCATAGCTTAGTTTAGGCTATAGGGTCTATCCCTTATATAATCAACATCATCATAACTCAATAAGAATGGCATTGGTACTTTCCTTTCTTTGTAATTCATACATGTGAGGTTAGCACATTTACACAATCATTCATGATAAGGCACATTGGTAAGTGGTCACCATCCTCATAACATTTACATCTTAGCCAACACCCCACAAAATCACAGTCAGACATTTCAATTCGACATCATACCAAACCTATCAATCTTAATATAAGGTATATTTTTACAATACATTATTACTTAATCAAAAGTAACCATAATTGAAGTAAAGAGTTGAGATTACAAGACTTACCAAGTCTCCTTCACAAGCCAACATCAAGATCTTACTATCAACCCTCAAACTCAACCCAAAATGGGTGTAATATCATCATACAATAGTAACTAACATGATAATGAAGTGAATTGAAGCACTATACAACAATCCATCACTATTTCATAGGTTAAGATTAGAGATTTAGGTCAAATTCATAATCTACTTCACAACCTAGATTAATTGCTCAAGAACTAGCATGATAGGAGTACAATTCATTTCAATCTATTCATAAATTGATACAATAACATAGTAGGATAGTAATTCAACCAATAAAAAAGTCATTTGAATCAACACTACAGTATTCAACTTAAGATCACAACCTAGGATTAAGGGGAAAAGGTTATCTTCTATAAACTAGACCAATCAATCAATGAATAGTGTAATATAGTCATAATTCATCATAATCTAATAAATACAATCATAAGAAACCATAAACAAATCCAATTGAAAGATTGATTCTAATATTGGAAGAAACCCATATGAAAACTCATCTTTTGAAATCAATTTGAAAGAACCCTTTGGGAAAGTGATCCCAAAGGTGAAAGGAATCTCATACCATGTTGATTGATGAAGATGTAACACTCCAAAAAGTCAAGACCTAATATAGAGACTAACATGAGTTTCTCAGGGTTTAGATACCTTTTTAAGACCTAAAATAATGTTTATAAGTCATTCGAGAAGTTTTAGAGCCAAAGACGTCAAGGAACGTCCATGACGTCCGAAAACTAGCTTAATTGAACTAGTTGTTGTCGCTATGTTTTGGGGATGGTTTGAGAGGTTAAAATGGAGTCTAAAACTAGTAAAAACACATTGGTTAGGTAGAGTCTAGTATAGAGGGTCTAAACGTCATATAATGACTCCCCAAGGACCCCTCGAAGGGTCCTTGAGGAGGACCCCAACACGGATGGGCAGGCTACCAAAGCAGCCTGCGCGAGTCAAGATTCAAAGGGCTGCTAGGCGACGTGCAGTACACACGGACCCTACTGCCTCAGATAACTTTTTCAAAAATAAAAATGGGAATTAGCCTCGCAACGCGAAGCTATTGATCAGATTCGATAAAATCGTATTTTTGGCATTTTGACTTCAAAAAAAAAACAAATTTAAGTGAGGGGTGTTTTGGGTGATTTAGGGGGTGACTATATATTGAAATAGGCTCATTTTTAATCCATTTAAATCTCTCCAAGCCCAATTTGCAAAACAAACCCAAAAGCTCTCACCTCTCTCTACTTTCTCTCTCCCCAATTCCTCCATTGAAGAAGGAATATAGCTTGAAGAAGAAGGTCAATTTCTCTAGGATTTCACTTCAATTTTGTGGATTTATCTTAATTAAGGTTTTGGTTCTTCACTCTTGGGATTCCTTTCGCCAAAAGGTCCTTTGAAAGTTACTTTAATTACCCAATTCCATGGGGTTTTCCAATTCTAACGGGTTTTCTTCTAAACTTCAAATTGATGATAAATTGAGATTTCCGATGACCAATCGAGTATAGATTGTAGATTAATTGATGTTACTTGATGCAATTTCATGTTGAACATGTTCCCTTCCCCAATTTCCCCAAATCTTGGATCTTTGTCATAATTTGATGGGAATTGAAGAATGATTGGATTATTAGACTTGTTTTTATCTATTCTAATTCATGTATGGATTGACTAGGGTAATATATTGTTGGAATTGGATCTAATTCTTGATGAATTAATCATGAACCCTAATTACCCTAACCCTAGTTATGAATTGATGTTAATTGGGATAGTGATGATGCAATTGACCTTGCTCTTGTATTAATTATTATTGATTGATGTACTACACCCATTATTGGATGTAATTGGTTGGTTCATGGTCAGGCCATGATGATGGATTTTAAAGGAGATTTATTAAGTCTTCACGATCCTGACCTTTACTTCAATTATGATGGCTTGTGATTGAGGATGTAGTTCAATTGAAGTATACCTTGTGAATAGCCTATGTAGGTGTTGGTATGATGTTGAATTGAAATGTCTTGACTATGCGATTGTGAGATTACGCTTAAAATGAAATGATATAAGGTTGGTGATGACTTGCCTATGTGCGTTATTATGAAATGATGATGATGATATGCGAATCTAACATATGAGGGTTGCCATGAAAGGATATTCTCATGCAATACCTATTGGGCTAAATGACAATGAGTATATAAGGGATTAGACCCTATGACCTAAACTAAGTGATGATTAATAAAGAGAGACATTTCAAAAAAGACTTAGCTTAGCACCGAGTGAACTTGATAATAAGAGGTGTTGGCTTCCCTTACAGGAAGATTCACCCTATAGTTCCACATGAGGTGTTTACTCCTTTATTAGGGATACTCACCTAGTGGATTCTCATGAGATGAGGGCTCCAATGCCAATAGGAATGTAGAGGGTTAAATTGATATCTCCTAGTTCATGAACTATGTTGACACCATAGGAATACGAGCTGGTTGATCCACCTAGATGCTATGTTCATGTTTGGTACTACTTTGCCTGGTAGTCCGCATTCCATCGGTGTAAGGTTTTACAATACCGTATTTCACACTTAGATATATTGGTCTATGTTGGTTAAGGCAAGTGTTCCGAAAGTAAAATGAAGTAATGATATGAACCTTAACTATGGTGACTTGAGAGTTGCCTTAGTCTAGGTAAGGGTATGTGACTCTACCTAGGCATTATACTAGTTAGCTTTCAGGGAAGTCCTAGAAGGATGTTCCTATGTTATAATGATCTTATAAAGTAAATCTTATGCTTATGTTGGCTTTACATGTTGATGATCCTTTATGATGTTCATTGATGGACATGCTATTGGTCTATATTGATAAATATGAAGATGATTACTATTGATGCTATGTTATTTTGAGTTGGGCATTACTTGTGATTCTTTGTTTGTTTACTTGATTGAGTAAGGTTATGGATCTTTCCTTGGTCATTGCACTTGTAGGCTAAATGGTGGGTTATGAGTAAGGTTCTTGCTTATATTATGATGTTATGAACTCTTGTATATGTTGACTTGACTATTACTTATTAATGTATGTCTTGTATCGTACATGGGTTTGACTTAAGGATTATGTGATTATTGGCTTATATGGGTTCTTGATTGTGAATAAGGCTTTTCAAAGTACTTCAACATGGTTTTGAAAAATGTCCTCTTTAGCATGATTTCAATTGTTTTATGTGCATATGCTCATACTTAGTACAAGTGTTTACTATCCCATCTTTTATGTTTACTACAAATGTAGGATCGGATTATTGAGCTTAGTAGAAGGCCATTTGAAGACTACTTGGATTCTTATCTTCCAAGTTCGGTAGGTCCTCCCTTTTCTAGGATGATGCCATTATTTACCTATTGGATGTTGTTTAGTCTAACAGACACTTTGTTCATTCTCTTTCATTTTGGAACTATAATTGTAAAACCTATATGTGGCTATGATTGTTGATGTAAGGGCTATGCCCAAATTGTTATACTCTTGTCTAGATGGTTTAATATGATACAATGTTATAGACTTCTTATGAGACTATCTTATACTATGTATGTGCAATAAAAGTAGAAGTCTATGCAATCTTCTTATACGAAGGGTCTATATATACTCGATAAATATATATTATGTGCATGGGAATGGTCTAAGTAAATCTGAATGTAAAATAAACGAAAAGCTTTTAATTTTCCACACTTTTAACCCATGATATGTAATGACGATTGCTAAGAAGGTAGTCTTAGTCCTCTTAAAGGACGATGACGCCGGTTACGTCTAGGGGGTGCTCCCCGGATGTGACAGAATATTGATGGAGAAACTTTGATGATTGCAGCCCTGGAACCCATCTTGACTTCTATGGTGTTCTTCAACTTGAGAGAGAGAAAGAAGAGAGTTTGTGTTATAGGAATTATGAGAGTTGTGTTAGTCTAATTATGTTAGGGTCTTTATATAGGTTTTTAATTAACTTAATTAGACCTCCCTTAACCCCTAAATAATTAACTAACCCCTAAATTAATTAACTACAGTCACTTTAAATCGAGCAACATAAATAGACCCTCACAAACGACTCCTCCTCCACGCCCCGTTTGTCAATCGATGGACTAGGACCAACCATCCTATTGGTCGGTCGTTGAGTTCAGAGACTTGTCAAATCTCAGCCTTGGACAAATATTTTTAGTGTCCATCGATGGAGGCAATCGACGCCTCATCGATTAGACCACGATTCATTTGTGATAACCGTCTATGGACACCGTCTTAGGCAGTATTTAATCCCAAATGCAAGGGTCCTCCTCAAGGGACCTTGTTTGGTCCTTGGGAAGTCGTACCCAGACGTTTCGACTATGAAATAACTCTAACACATGTTAGACACCCTAACACCAAAATTCATCAATTTCCATCTCGTAAAACCTAGCCAAATAGGCTAAAGCACACTAGCAACTAATTGAACTAGTTTCCGAACGTCATGAACATTCTTTGACGTTTTAATTTCTGAACTTTTTATATGATCTATATTCATTATTTATGACCTTAAAAAAATGTCTAAACCTTTTTACCCCTATGTAAGGCTCTAGAACACGTCTCAGACTTTCGAAGTGTGACATTATCCTCCCTTAGGAACATTCGTCCCCGAATGACACTAAAATCTTTTGGGAGGAATAGACTAAAGACTAGCAGCCCAACCAACAACAATACATAACAACATGAGTTATAACATCAATCATGGCATTTTTACACATAGAAATTGAAAAACTTCAATTACCACACATAAGACTCAAAATCACATTATGAGGAATTTCCTTCTAACAACAACATGAGCTCAACATACCATATATGCGTTAATTATGCAAAAACTCAACTTACCAACATGCTCAATATCATTTCATAAAGAGTCACCATGTCAAAATGCACAATATAACTCAAAGCAAAAAGAATTTCAAATTTTCAAGTCAATATGCACAATTTCACATTAATAGCACCATAAAATGCACATTTTTGCAAAACTTCACCAAAAATCAAAGCAACCTCAAATTTAGTCACTATTTTCATTATAAGTAAGAACAACTAACCTTCACTAGTACAGAGATGAGGATAATGGGACTTCATGCCGGCTTCAGCCTCCCATGTTTCTCCCTCAACTAGATGATTTCTCCATAATACTTTTACGGAGCCACCCTTTTCTCCTAAACCTCTTCACTTGACGATCAAGGATTTTAACCGGAACCTCCTCATAGTAGAGGTTATCGTGCACACCAAGGCCCTTAATAGGAAGAATATATTTGGGATCACCGATATACTTCTTAAACATAGAAACATGAAAAACCGGATGAACCGAAGATAGTTCACTAGGGAGTTTTAATTCAGAAGAAACCTTACCAACCATTTGCAAGATTTCATAGGGAACCACATAACGAGGACTCAACTTCCCTTTCTTGCCAAATCTAACCACCCCTTTCATAGGCAAAATTTTCATATACACTTTATCACCTTCTTTAAACTCTAAATCTCTTCTCCTATGATCGGCATAAGATTTTTCTGACTATAGGCTGTTTGCAACTCAGTTCCTTATGATATGAGCTTTCTCCGAAGTCTTATAAATCAAATCGGGACCAAGAATCAAAGACTCGCCAACCTCAAAAAACCCAATAGGGTACCTACACCTCCTACCATACAAGTCTTAATAAGGAGCCATAGAGATGGATAAAGGGAATCTATTATTATATGAGAACTCCATCAAAGGCAAATGCTAGTCCCAATTTCTCTTAATTCAATGATACAAGCTCTAAGCATATCTTCAACAGTTTGAATAGTTCTCTCTTCTTGACCATCCGTTTGGGGATGAAAAGCGGTGCTTAACTTTACTCGAGTACCCAAATCTTTTTGAAAAGATCTCCAGAATCTAGATGTAAGTTGAGAACCTCTATCAGATACAATGGACAAAGGATTCCCATGAAGGTTCACTATTTTGTCAATATAGATTCTTGCATAATCTTCTGCTGAATAAGTAGACTTAACGGGAAGGAAGTGAGCGGATTCGGTCAATCTATCCACTACCACCCATATATAGTCATATTGCTTTCGAGTTTGACGCAAACCTACTACGAAATTCATATTAACATCTTTCCACTTCCAAGTAGGAATTTGGATTTCTTGTAGTAGACCACTCGGATTTTGATGCTCGGCCTTCACTTGTTGGCAATTGGAACATTTTGCAACAAACTCCGCAATATCCGTTTTTAGGCTATCCTTCCAAAACACTTCTCTAAGGTAATGGTACATCTTTGTAGTTACCGGATGAATAGAGTAATATGCTCCATGAGCTTCCTCAAGGATCCTACTCCTTAAATCATCTACTTCAAAAACACATAATCTTCCTTGATACCTAAGAACACATCCCCCTTAGAGAGAATGACTCCTTGATCTTACAAAGAATCAATTCTTTGAACTCCATCAGTAATGGATCAAGGTGTTGCTTAGAGTTCACCTTAACCACCAAAGATGACTCGGAGTTATGATGTACCACCATACCACCATTTGGAGAACTTTCAATTCGAACCCCTAAACGAGCCAACCTATGATCATCTTTCACTAGGTTTCTTCCACATGGGACACACTTCCCATGGAGAATCGACTTAAAGCATCCGCTACCACATTTGCCTTTCCGGGGTGATAGAGAACACTCATGTCATAATCTTTCAACAACTCTAACCATCTCCGTTGTTGGAGATTCAACTCCTTTTGAGTAAATACATATTGAAGACTTTTATGATCCGTATACACATCAACATGAACCCTATAAAGATAATGCCTCCAGATTTTCAAGGCAAATACCACGACCGGTAACTCAAGGTCATGAGTTGGATAATTATTCTCATGAACTTTGAGTTGCCTAGAAGCATAGGCTGTAACTCTTCCATGTTGTATAAGAACACACCCAACCCAACTCGGGATGCATCAGAATAAACCACAAAACCCTTAGTACCTTCCGGTAGAGTCAATACTGGAGAGAAAGTAAGTCTATCCTTCAACATTTGGAAGTTCTTTTCACATGCCTCCGATCACTCAAATTTCACATTCTTTTGGATCAAGGTTGTAAAGGGAGAAGCAAGTGAAGCAAACCCATCGACAAACCTTCTATAATAACCGGCTAGACCTAAGAAACTCCTAATATCTGTAGGAGCCAAAGGTCTAGGAAAAATTTTCACCGCTTCGATCTTTCGTGGATCAACCTCTACACCCTCACTAAATATGATATGACCAAAAAGCGCAACCGTCTTTAACCAAAACACAAATTTTCTATACTTGGCAAACAGTTGATGTTCTTTAAGCACTTGCAATACCACCCTCAAATGATCCATGTGTCCACCCTCATTATTCAAATATACCAAGATGTCGTCAATGAAGACAATGACAAATGAATCTAGGTAACTTCAATACAGCCTGTCACGACCGGAGTCTAGACCCTAGAGGAGACCGGCGTCGTTGACCTCTAAGAGGTCGCAGACAAGCCTACATACGTCATTCTTACTTCATCTAGGTTAATTTTAGCAGAAATTTAAAACTTTTTGTTTCTTAACATGCCAACTAAACATTCTACTACATAGGTAATTGTTTACCATCAACCATCTAACATTAAGATCATCAAATGAAGGAAACAGTTTATTATAACGAAAAAGATATACTTGCCAAAATGGCACCAATACAATGTCTGAACAAAAACGAAAAATAAATGCTAGTGGAACATACTCCACTAGCTCAATCCTACAACTAAGCTAGAATGTAAATGGTCAAGCATCCTCGAAAGCATGAGGGCCTACCAAGTCCGAATGAATGCTCGACGTCCGGATAACTACAACGTTGATCCTGTAGCTCTAGAGTCCACCTATGCCTGCACCTAAAAAGTTAGAGTTGTATAAGGTTAGTACACACTTATACTAAGTATGGGTATACACAAGCACACACCAAGGATATGCATGAGTAAGAATAGCTATTTCCTAACATCATGATTATAGAAGGTCAAGTCAGTGGACTTGCCACATTTAGATTAGGAAAGTGAGTGAGCTTTCCAAATTCGAATTAGGAAAGTTTATGAGCTTTCCAAATTTGGATTAGGAAATTTATGCCATGAGAGTAACATGCATCATCGTACATAACATTTTGCGCATAGCACACAACAACGTACACATAAAACATATCATAATTCCTATAACACATATCGTTGTTCATATCATTCATTCGTATGCCATGAGACCTTGGAATCATGGACTTGAAATTAAGACTCCTCAAAAATGAGGGCTCAATATATGGGACCTCAACGAGGGAGTATGATTTAGCAAACACAGAGTTTGTTTCGTTTATTCATACGTACTTCATTTAATTTCATTCATGGGCCAGTGTAAACACCATCTATACCTATGATGTAGTTTAAGACTTTCATTGGTTTCGTTGTGCAATGACCAAGAATGACCTAATGTCATTACTTGAATCTAACTCACCTCTTGATTATCCTATCCTAATATCTTTCGTATCATTCGTTTTGTTATGTGCATCATTTGAGGCTGGTCTCATTCATTCATTGCGAACTTTAACTTTAACCGACATAGATCATGTGAGCATCATGAAATCCAGTTTCATGAAACCCAACACCAAAAAGAGGGGGAATCCCGACCAAAGTGAGCCAAAACATGCTAGCGTACATGGAAATGAAACCCCACCAGATCCCTGTATTGGCAGTATAGATTCAAATACTAGGAGATATAATGATACCCATACCCGGCATGCCGGACAGTCTCATCTCATGAAAGTTACGTGAACCTCCGCCCTTCCTGAAAGAAGGCATCACCGCTCATAGCTAGTCTATCGGTGCTCAGTATAAAGTTCCATTACATTCAACTCATACATCATGGAAGATGGCTTCTAGTATGAGGACATCATAGCTCAATAGATGATTTCTCATCTCATCATTAGTATTAAGTGTGTTAATCTCAATAATTCTGTTCATAGAGTCTGGTCTCTTCATTAACTTTACACTCTCATAGGTTAGTACGTTTTGGTAACATTTACTTAGGCTCATTTGAGATATCTCTCATCTTTTACATTAGCCTCAGATCATGCTGTCACCATATTCATTAACATTAGCACATTTTCTCTTCATAATTACTCACCCCATTTTACGTGAATGTTCATTTCATTATATGCCAATGCACTTGGCCATTTAGTGTGTTTCACACTCTTACTTAACCCTTCTAGGCTTTCATTATTTCATTGTTCATTTCATAATATGCTAATGCACTTGGACATTTAGTGTGTTTCACACTCTTACTTAACCCTTCTAGGGTTTCATCATTTCATTGTTCATTTCATCATTTCTTTGTTCATTTCATCATTTCATTGCGTACATCTTAGGTTCACTTATTTTTAGACGTATGCTAAACTTATGGGTCTATACATACAAGCCTTGTGGCTTTATTCATAGTTATTTTAGGTGATTCATATCTTCCTAAGATTATGTAGTACAAAACTTATGCATCTTGTATGTATGCCAAGATCTCGATTTCGATCTAAGTAGGCAGCATTATTCTTAAAGATCTAATTCACGTATGACTTATGCATCTATATGGAATTTGGTCAAGGGAACCAAATTTCGAATCCCTTAGACAACACTTATATTTTTTCATTTATTGTATTTTGTACCACATGACATTGAGACCCTAGATCGAGCCCCAACATCAATGTTTCCTCTTTAATTTTCTCCTTTGAATTACCTCTTACTTGGCCAAGGGGTTGTGGGATCAAACGCCCACAACCCCTTTTATTTTTTTTTGTCTATTTGTCCTTGTCTATTTCGAGTTGACTATGAGGTTGTGGGATCAAACCCCCACAACCTCTCTTTATTTTTCTTTTATTCTCCTCCTTAAATATGCCAAAGAGGTCGTGGGTTCGATTCCCACACGCCTTCCCCTTTATTTTTTTTGTTCTCCTTAAATCTCCCTAAGAGGTCGTGGGTTCGATTCCCAACCCCTTTATTTTTCTTTTATTCTCCTCCTTAATCTACCTAAGAGATCGTGCGTTCTATTCCCACACGCCTCCCCTTGTATTTTTCTTTTATTCTCCTCCTTAAATATGATTGAGAGGTGGTGGGTTCGAATCCCACTCCTCTCATTTCTTATTTTTTTCTTTTAAGTTATATTTTCTAGCCAATACCATGGTTCGAATCCATTTCACCACATTTCTTTTAGTTCTTTATTTTCATGATCTTTAACATGGTGAGATCATGGGTTCAATCCTTCATGACCTCACTTGTTGTAATTCATTTTTTTCAACATTTTGAACCCTCTTTGCTGACCGAAATTCATCACTAGAAGCTGGAAATTTTCTTTTAATTTTTCAGCATCCTTTCATCAAGTTACACCTTAGTTATTAGGGGAATTTCGTAGTGCATTTAGAACGATTTATGTGCGTTTTCATGAATTTGATTAGACAAGAGATTATCCCTCAAAACATCCACATTTGAAATCATATGAAAATCACATTTACATCAAGATGTGTACATGAAATATAAAGAACTATCATGCCATTCAAGTCCTAAAACATGAACAATAGCCACGACAACACACGCATACACACATAGTTACATTTTTCAGAAACATCAACATAAGTCACATAATTCCAAACATACATCTAAACACATAATCATCACGAAAACACGTTTCATCCCTAGTTTTCTACCAGTAAACATAACCAATCTATGATTCAATGGGAGCTAGTGACAGGGACATGCAACGGGGAACAATCCTAGTTTTCGAAATGAATATTCTGAACCATAAGGTGTTTCTTGGTAAATGGACCAAGAGAGAAGAGAACCCATACCATGTTGACGTTCAAACATCGACTTTCTTCCCAAAGAACCCCTCCAAACACACGTCCAATTCCAAGAGCTTCAACACCAACTTGACGGAAAAACTCTCTATTTGCCTAACGTGTTTGATTAGTTGTTTTTTTTTTTATAATTTTGATTTACCTACTGTTTTTGTACGTTATTTTGCAGAGAAAAACGTGAGTGAGAGTGATAGAGATGTGAGAGAGAGATGAGCATGGGAGGGAAGAGTTTTCTTAGGCTTAGGAGTCTAGTTTAGGACTTAGTCAAATAAGGTTTTATTTAATTATTTAAAATCTTATTTAATTTTATTTTAAATCAGCTAATAACTAATAAATATAAATTAATTACATTAATTTACCAACTTAAATTAAAAAACAGTTTAATTCATTGCTTCCATCTAGGTCGAACCCGGGTGGAGCAAGACTTCACTTCAAGAGCCCAGTTTCGGCCCTCTCTCCCCAAAATTCCCCTCCACCTTATTGATTAAATAATTAATTATATATTAAGGGTAATTACGATACTATCCTTATCCTGGAAAAAGACCATTTTACCCCTATATCCTCCAAACCTAAGATTTTTTCTTTTTAAATTTGTTAAAGACTCATTCGAGTAAATCTTCGCATTCGAGAGCCCTACATGGTTGGGCCCAACCTTTCATAGCTCAACAAACTCCCCAAGTTATTTGTCTTAGATGTAGCAAGGGTTCTGAGGTCTGTTCCTACGCGTACCAATCCGTGTGAACTCGGTCTATTTGTTGTCATTCTAGACACATTAAGCATTACTTAGCATATCCATTTTTAAGGTTGTTACACACCCTATTCATTAGGTCCATAAACGCCGTCGGAGCATTAGTTAGACCAAAAGACATTACTAAGAAATCATAGTGACTATATTTTGTTCGGAATGTAATCTTGTGAATATCTTCACTTCTCACCCTAAGTTGGTGATATCACGATCTTAAGTCATTCTTGGAAAAGTAACTCGCACCTTGGAGTTGATGAAATAAATCATCAATCTCAGGGAGAGGATACTTGTTCTTTATTGTGGCTATGTTGAGTTGATGATAATCGATACACATTCTAAAGGACCCATCCTTCTTCTTCACAAACAATACCCGAGCACCCCATGAGAAATACTAGGCAGAATAAAACCCTTGTCTAGCAAGTCCTTGAGTTGAGCCTTCAACTCTTTCAATTCGGTCGGAGCCATCTGATAAGGAGGAATTTAAATGGTATTTGTATCCGGTAGCAAATCGATACGAAAATCAATTTCCTGTTCGGGAGGAATACCAGGAAGGTCATTAGGAAGGACTTTCAGAAATTCCCTCACTACGGGGATCGACTCAATGGGAGGAATTTCGGAGACCAAATCTCGGACTCTTACTATATGGTATAAACACCCTTTAGAGATCATTCTACAAGATTTCAAACAAGAAATAATACGACCTCTAGGAATAGAATTTCCCCCCTTCCTCTCTAAAACAGGTTCGTTTGGAAAGTTAAACTTTACAACCCCCGTTCTACAATCGATAGAGGCTAAGCAAGCATGCAACCTATCCATATCTAAACTGACATGAAAATCATACATATCAAGTTTTACTAGTTCAACATGAGTAGATCTATTGGGCAACATTATAGGACAATCTCTATACATTCTTTTTGCAACCACTGACTCACCCACGGAGGTAGACACCATAAAAGGTTCATTTAAAATGTCGGCAAACATGTCAAACTTTTTAGCTACTAGAGGAGTAATAAATGACAAAGTAGCACCAGGATCAAGTAAAGCATATACATCAATAGAAAAGACTTTAAACATAACGGTCACCACATCGGGAGAAGTCTCTTGCTCACCTCTCGAGCGGAGAACATAAAAGCAATTCTTCTTCGGAGCATCAACATTAGAACAACTTGTTTGTCCACTCTCCTTATCTTGCCCCTTCACATTTGGTAAATCTCGGACTTTGTGGCCACTTTGACCACAACCAAAACAACTATCCGTTCTTTTAAGGCTTTTTAGTTGGTGAACTAGTGCTCCTTCCCTTTTGACGCTTCGGGTTACACACCCTATGCTCAGGATCCTTAGTAAACATGGAAGGAAATTGATTAGAGGACCTCTTCTTGAACCTAGGATTGTCTTCAATATCAAGCCTACCCCTTGAAGAACCACCTTCAAAAGACTTTTCATTTGAGCTTCCCTACTCTTTCTCTTAACCCTTGTCTCTTCCACTTATTTAGTATGAACCATGAGATGGGAAATGTTAATATTATCATGTAGCATAGCTGAACGATATTCTTCTTTCAAGTCATCCGACACCCCCGTCACAAAGTGGCTCATTTCATCTCTAGGATCGAAAACCGAAGAAGGAGCATACTTTGACAACTTAGTAAATTTAAAAGAGTAGTCAAGTACACTCATATATCCTTGACAATGGTTGATGAATTCTTCCACTTTTCTTCCCTCTTATCTCTAGGAAAGAACCTATCAAGAAAAGCCTTCTTGAAGATCAAACATGTCACCGGTCCACCCCATAATGGTCTATTGTCTCTCTATTGGACATACAAGGTTTGGGCCACATCTTTGAGTTGGTAAGTGGCGTACTAGACATTCTCACTAGTAGTCAACCCCATAGAATAGAGAATCTTTAGAATTCATCAATGAACTCTTTAGGGTTTCCCTCAACCTTGGACCCATATAATGTAGGAGAATTCATTCTAGTGAAATCTCTCAAATGGGAGGCCATGGTGCAAACATGTTGGTTAGCTCGGGGTACC
Organism: Solanum pennellii; assembly: GCF_001406875.1. Taxonomy (NCBI): domain Eukaryota; kingdom Viridiplantae; phylum Streptophyta; class Magnoliopsida; order Solanales; family Solanaceae; genus Solanum; species Solanum pennellii. The sequence continues at coordinate 18,914,729 of NC_028644.1, forward strand.
ACCTCCCAATTAGCTTGGGCCGTCATGGCTTGTGTTTGAGTAGTGATGGCTTGTGCTTGTGTAGTAATGGCTTAGGCCATTTCGAGAAAGGAAGCCCTTATGTTACATCCGTCATAGGTGGAGGATAGACTGGAGCTTGGTCATCATTAGATACGTCTTCAAGAAGTGGGACTTGATTACCACGGGGAGGAGCTCCCGCATTGGCAATCTCTTCATCAAGTCTTCGTGCTGCGTTCCTTTGAGTATTCATTGCCTATAATAACAATAATAGGATTAGATGATAAAGGTACATAGAGTAAAAGACTCTCGAGGCATGACATTGGATTTCTAAGAAAGTGAGAGTTTCCTAAGCATCATATAGTTTCTTATTCATAAGTAAGGCACACTTCACAATTATGAGTAAGAATCGACATAGACGTGGTTGACAGAGACATCGACTCTAATGATATTCAACCTCATGCTCTGATACCATGTTTTTCACCTCTGGGGGATCACCCCATTGACGTAAGCGGCGGCGTTGTCCTTGGAGAGGACTGGGACTATCCTTTTAGTTTACTCCATTACATTCATAGGTTAAAAATATATAAAATTGAAAAGTTTTCTATATATATCTTGAGGTTTACATAGACCTCTCGCATTTAGACAATATATGTTCATATCAAGTATAAATAGACCCTTCGTATAAGAAGATTATATAGTCTTCTACTTTTATTGTCTTCAACTTTTGTTGCACATAGATATATAAGATACTTAACATAGTCTTAAAAGAGTCTCTCATATCGTGACCATCTAAAACAAGAGTATATAAATTGGGCATATCCCATATATCAATGTAATAAAGCCTCATATAGGCTATACAATTCATACTCAAATGAACAGGGAGAACATAGGAGTCTTAAAACTAAAACAACATTCATAAGCTAGATATTGACATTGCTCTAAAAAATAGAGGACCTACCCAACTTAGATGATTGAGGAATTCCAAGTCTTCTACAAAGTCGTATCAAAAGCCCTTCAACGACTGAATCCTAAAATGTTGGGGAGAAGGGAGAAAACAGGGTTAGCACATTACATGTACTAAGTATGAGACCATATGCACATAAAATGTCAAATCATGCTAAAAAGGGGCATTTCATTAAAACATGCTATTTTACAGTTGGAAAGCCTTATGCACATTCAAGAACCAATACAAGTCATTAATGCATATTTGTCAAGTCAATACCATGTACTATACAAGACCTAACAACCTTAAGTCAAATCAAGTCACATGCATATCAACACACTTGCACACATAATCAAATACAACTCTATCATCAAATAATAACATCACAAGCATGAATAAGAGTTTATCTCATTATACCAAAGCAAGACCATTACTCATGACCCTCATTAAGTCCACTTGTGCAATATCTAAGCAAAGCCCCACAACCTTACTTAATCAAGAAAACCTAGCAAGAACCATAAGAAATGTCGAACTCCACATAACGCATCATAAGAGTACATAATATCATACTTTAGAAATAGAGACCAAGTACATGTTCATAAGAGTAACCCACATTAGATAGTGTCATTTACATGTAAGATCATCATATTACCATCATTTACATTTATAAGCATATATACACATAAGAACATCCTCTCAAGACTCTCTTCAAGGCTAACTAGTGCAATGTATAGGAAGAATCCCATACCCCTACCTAGACTAAGATAAACCCCTTAGGTCATCCTAGTTAGAGTTCATTCATTACTTCATTTCACCCTTTGTGAACATCTTGGCTTAACCGACATAGAACACATGATCTAATATGGAATCCGGTGTCATGGAACCCTACACCGAAAGAAGGCGGACTACTTGCCAAGGTAGTACCATCACATGAACATAGAAACTAAGAGGATCCACTTGTTACTATTCCTATTGGGGAAGCATAGTTCAAGAACTAGGATATATAATTGGGACCCTCTTTATGCTACATGCATTACAGTCTCTAGTATCAAGAGTACTTTTGTCATCCTACCTTCCCTATGTGGGAACGGACACTCCTCACTCTAGTTCACTCGCTGCTAAGCTAGAGTCCCATTTTGAAATGTCTTTAATCTTTTATTAATAATCATAGATTACTTTAGGCCATAGGGTCTATTCCTTACATAATCATCACTATGATAACTCAATAAGAATTGCATCTGTGTGTTTAGCACATTTACATAATCATTTATGATAAGACACATTGGTAAGTCATCACCATCCTTATAACGTTTACATCTTAGCCAACACCTCACAAAACTATACGCAAGACATTTCAATTCAACATCATACCAACCCTATAAATCTTAATATAAGGTATACTTCAACAAAACATCATCACTTAATCAGAAGTAACCATAATTGAAGTAAAGAGTTGAGATCACAAGACTTACCAAGTCTCCTTTATAAGCCAACATCAAGGCCTTACCATAAACCCTAAAACTCAACCCAAAAATGGGTGTAATATCATCATACACTATTAACTAACATGATAATTATGTCAATTGAATCACTATACAACAATTCATAACTAGTTCATAGCTTAAGATTAGAGACTTAGGTCAAATTCATAATCTACTTCACAACCTAGATCAATTTCTCAAAAACTAGCATGATAGGAGTACAATTTATCTCAATCTGTTCATAAATTGATACAATAACATCATAGGATAGTAATTCAACCAATAACCAAGTCAGTTGAATCAACACCACACAATTCAACTCAAGATCACAACCTAGAGTTAAGGGGAAAATGTCATCTTCTACAAACTAGACCAATCCAGAAATCAGTAGTGTAATGTAGCCATAATTCATCATAATCTAATCAATACAATTACAAGAAACCATAAACAAACCCAATTGAAAGATCAATTTCAAGATTGAAAGAAACCCACATGAAAACTCATCTTTTGATATCAATTTGAAAGAACCCTTTGGGGAAAGAGATACCAAAGGTGAAAGGATTCCCATATCTTGTTGATTGATGAATATTGATGGAGAAACTTTGGTTATTGCAACCCTATAACCAACCTTTACTTCAATGGTGTTATTCAACTTGGGAGAGAGAAAGAAGAGAGAAGGAAGAGAGTTTGTGTTTTGGGAAGTATAAGAGTTAAATTAGTCTAATTAGGTTAGGGTCTTTATATAGGTTGTTAATTAACTCAATTAGACCTACATTAAACCATATCTAATTAAATAACCCCTAAATTAATTAACTCAAGTCACTTAAAATCGAGCAGCCAAAACCAGACCCTCACAGGCAACTTCCCATCCACTCCTCGTTTGTCAATTTATGGACCATGGGACCAAACGTCCTGTTTGTGGTTCGTTGAGTTCAGATACTTATCATATCTCAACCTAGGCCAAATATTATTAGTGTTCATCGATGGAGGCAATCAATGATCCATCGATTGGACCATGATTCGTCTATGACAACCATCTATGGACACTGCCTTAGGCAGTCTTCGACCCCAAATGCAAGGGTCATCCTCAAGGGCCCTTAGTTGGTCCTTGGGGAGTTGTACCCAAAAGTTTAGACTATGAACTGACTCTAACACATGTTAAACACCCTACCACCAAAAATTCATCAATTTTTGACTTTTAAAACCTAGGCAAATAGTCTAACGCACACTAGCACCTCATTGAACTAGTTTCCAGACGTCATTCACGTTCTTTGACATTTTGATTTCCAAACTTCCTAAATGACCTATATCATTATTTATGAACTCAAAATAGTGTCTAAACCTTTTTACCCCTATGTCAGGCTCTAGAACACATCTTAGACTTTCAAAGTGTTACATTCTGGGTGTCTACGAATCGAAGCGAGTATAACAACCCAACCAAGGGTTGGGGTCCTATCCCAAAGGGGTGGTAGTGAAAAAATGTAGTTAAACTAGAATTTCATTCTAGTTAGTAATAGTTTAAGAAATTATTGAATAAACACAAAGTAAATTCAATTTTTGACATCAAAGTGTAAAATATCGAAAGGGTGTTTGTCACAAGTTGTAAAAACAATAAAAATAAAGAGGGAATCAAGTATGGGGTAAAATTCTTGGGGTGTGAACGAAATACATGCTGGTGTAAATCAATGGGTACATACTTTCGATAGGAAATATTGCAAAATAATGGTAATTAGGCTAAGCTTTAGGTGAAAGTAAATTTCGTCTCGAGCAACTTACTCCATATCAAATGGGTTCCTCTCAGACACCCACTTGTCTAATCAAGACCAGTCTACACCTTATCCACACCCTCTCTTTCGATGAAGAGTGTTTGCATATAGGACTAGGGCTCTCCCTCTCGGACTGAACCTCGTGTCGCCATACTTCTTAGGACATTAGCGATCTTGGTTTCACGACCTCTCTCTTAAGCAAGTCAAAACCACATGGGTGTTTTGTATTTGCAACGAAAAAACCCATTAAATTAAACCACAACCACTAGGTGAAAACACCATTAAAATATATCTGACCCTATCATCAAGCAAGACCCAACAATAATATCAATGCATATTTGGTAAATCACACCCCATGAATGGGGCTTTTGCCACACATCAAGAAATAATGAAATATACCTAAAATGATAAAGAGATCAAAGGTATTAGAAATTTAACCTTAATATGAGCAAAGGAATAAGAAGGGAGAAAACCTACTTCTGATTTGAGGAAGAAGAGCTCCTTTCTTCAAGTCTTCCACAAAACCCTCTCCAAACTTGAGAGAAAAATACAGAAACTAAAGTTCTAAAAGTGAAAAATAATAATAATGTTCGGACTTTCTAAAAATAATAAAGAGTTTAGTATTTATAGACTACAGATTAAGTGTTGTGAAATCCGTTCGGTGAATTTAATCATGAATCACCAAGTGACTGGATGATTCACCCTTCTGCTAGTTCGTCGTCCTATGTGCTTTGCCTTCATCGTCTATGAATTTGGATATGGGACTGGGGCTCACTCTTTTGCGCTGAACCTCATTTCGCCCCACTCCTTGGGACATCAGTCTAGCGATCTAGGTTTTGCGACCTCTCTCTCTCAAAAATTGAAAACACATGGGTGTTTTGTAGTTCCAACTACAAACCCATTAAATTAAACAACAACCACTAGGTGAAATCACCATTAAAATGAATCTAATCCTATCGGCAAGCAAGACCCAACAATAAAATCAACGGATATTTGCTAAATCACACCTCAAGAATGCGGCTTTTTGCCACACACCAAGAAATAATCAAATACACCTAAAACGATAAAGAAATCAAATAGGTATAAGAAATTAAACCTTAATATGAGAAAAGGAATAATAATGGAGAAAACCCACTTCTGATTTTAGGAAGAAGAGCTCCTTTCTTCAAGTCTTCCACAAAACCCTCTCCAAACTTGAGAAAAAAAATACAGAAACTAAAGTTCTGAAAGTGAAAAATAATAATAATGTTTGGACTATCTAAAAATAATAAAGAGTTTAGTATTTATAACTTTAGATTAAGTCCTAGCGAATCCGTTTGGCTAATTTAATCACGAATCACCAAGTGATTTGGTGCACCAAGTGATTTGGTGATTCACCCTTCTTCTAGTTCGTCGTTGTATGTGTTTTGCCTTCATCGTCTCTCCTTACTGTAATGTTGGGCGGAATAACTTTTCTTTACAAAACTATTTGGAAAAACACCGACTGTTCGTTTTCTTTTTGCCTTCTTAATCCACTTCCTTCAGGGTTTCACATGTTGAAACAAGGGCGAAATACAAATCTTTGGCAGATTGCCAAGAATACTTGGAGATGCTCAGGCTTCAACTTCAATTCTTTTCATCTTGTTTGTTCCCGTTTTGCACCTAAATGTCCATGCTTACACTAAAATTCAAATACCCAAACTTAAGAGTTTTCATTAGATATTGAGATAGAATGAGAATCTGAGGACACTATTTATATTAGCCCTAAATGAGTCGAATTTGAGGACTCATCATTATACACCACATACACCAGTTTATAAGCCTCTAAGAGTAGTAAAGATTGGCGGGACAAGGCCCAGCATACCCATAAAGATATATACAACAAAATCTAACAAACATCCAAATTTTGGTAGCTTGGGAGGAAAGGGGCTAGTCAATCGGATAGAAGTCAATCCTACTACTGAAGTGGTCTACTAGGTCGTCTATCAAAATCAGTATGCATGATGGAGCGCCCCCTGCATCAGTACAAAATAATGTAAAAAGTATGAAATGTTATAGACTAAATGATCAAGTATCTTAATATACCAAAAGTAATCACATAAGGAAATCTAAATTAGATAAGCATGCTAGCCCACTACTAAATCTAAATATACAAAAATGATCAAACAACAACCTAACCAAGACCCCATAAGCTCGGTACCTACAAACAACATACCACCTACATAAGACCCCATAAGCCTAGAAGGTGCCAAATAAATCTACATACCTCTATCAGTAGACCCTTGTCTTTGCAAGAAGTCAGATAACCCTTTTTGGCAACGATATATCCCCATAGGCAGTGCATAACCCTCTTAGGAAGCATCATAATTGTGTGGGCTGCACATAACCCTCTTTTGCATCAACATCGTCATGTAAGCAGCACATAGCCCTTTTTGGCGTCAATATAGCCCCCGGGTAACACATAGAACTCTTTGGCAATAACATAGTCCTATTAGACAACATCATAAACCCTATAGGCAGTTCATAGCTCAACAAATTACCACAATAGCTCGAAGGGCGAAAACAAACAATTGAATAAGATAAAAATGATCAATTTAGCTATAAACAATATATATTAATAATATCCAAGTTGTTCCTAACTTAGACCTTTGCTTTGATCCATACCACGAAACAAGCAAAGATCGAAGAATTTCTTTGCTCTGCCTCTGGGCCCGAGAGCGAGGTAACTTAGTGTCGTTCTTAACAAATTATGAGTCCCTAGAATGAGGGTTTATAAGGAAACATTAACTACCCTAATATATCACTCCCAATCTCTAAGGAAACATGTTGAACAAAGAGGCTAACCTTAACATTCCTTTCAAATGAATACTCGAAAGACCGTAGTTCCTCCAAGAAAGTTGTTCCTTAGGTTCTAAGATTCACAAACACTATACATACACAACTGATACACATCTATAAAAAATTCATATTTAGTCTTAAATTGGAAGATTTTCAATATTTCCCCAACTTGTTGAAACGTCCGTAGAAATTCACAACAAAATCATAAAAGTGTTCCGAGATGATTACCTTAGTTAACCTAGTATAAACCTTGTAGAAACACCAACAAATGCAATTTATGTATTCAAAAACTAGCTCCAAACGTATCAAATAGAAGGAAAAGTGATTACCACATGTAGAGATGATGTTTCGAGGCACGGGATCAACCTTTAATGGTATAAATCATCAAAAACTAACCTTCATCATGCAAGAACTCCATAGGAATCTTCTCTTAAGCTTTCTTTTTGTTTTGAAGTAAAGAAATGTTTTCATGTATTAAAACGTTGAGTAAGCCGACTTACCATATTTTTGACCCGACTCGAACCTAACCCGAATTCTGCCCTGGTAGTCTTTAGTAAAATCCTCATAACTTTTTACTTTGATGTATGCTAGATAATAGGTTTTGTGCGTTGCAAACTACACTCGTAGGCCTTCAATTTAATGGGTGATAGGACTTCTAACTCAATATATATTGGGAGTAAGCATCCACGACACTTGACCCAAATTTTAAAGAAATCTTTAAAAATGAACTTACAACAACTTTTTCCAACTTTGATTTTTCCACTTACCTAACTTCACAACTTGACTTACAACCCTTTAAATCTTAAAATATGAAATACACATCATTTTTAATTTATAACCTACTGTCCTTGTCTTTCCACGAAGATACGAGTTAATTTAGATGTAGTGAAAAGCCATGGTGTTACATTCATAATTCATATTCTTGTTCATACTATCATAGTGGGCAGAATCCTTAACCGACATAGACCATGTGGGTTTAACATGGAATCCAGTGTCTACCCCACACCAGAAAGGGATTGTGCTACTTGTCTAAGGTAGAACTATACTCTTGTCTTAGGTGGATCCAATAGTTAAATACCTATGAGGACACATAGTTTATAGGAGAAGGGGATTACTACTCGAAACCCAATCTCTACTATTATGAGGGCTTCCACCATGAGATAATTCTCCTAGAAAATGGCCTCTACTATCGTGAGGGCTTCCATCTCATATGAATATCCACTTGGTGCAATGCATTAATTCTCATGAAGTTCATATTAAATTTTGACTTGAGTTCATCTCATGGAAGAATGTTTCACTCAATACAACATCATTCATAAGATAGATCCTAGATTCAATAAGTGAGAATAGCCTTTCAACCTTAGAATCATCATATTGTTAGAAAACCTTTCACATTATATTATATTCATATATAGGTGTGTAGATAAGAATAGCCTTCCCACAACACATAAGATCATTATTATAATCACTTTACTCTCAAAGTGCCCATAAAGCATATGCATAAATCTCACAATCATTCAAAATTTTAATACATTTCCCTTCAAGGACCATGAATAATATTCCATTGAAGCAAATAGAATTACTGCATTAGACATGGATCATAACATAATTCAAATATCTCAATTATTACAAGCTTAATCTTATACCTTCTTTCATCAATTTACCCACATCACAAGTCATAATTTGAGAATATGTGAATTTCATGAATTATTGGGGATTCAAACATAAAACCATGATTAATCATCAATTTAATCATCATATAAAGTAATTAAATTATGAGAATCGTTTTTTAAAAGGAATGCATGACGTGGAGTCAAATGCTACATTTTGGGAATTTCTATCTTTAAAATTGGGGCTTTGAAGGGGATCCATGGATGAATAACTACCATACCTTATCAATGAAATACAATGAATTTGAGTATAAAAACATGTTTCTTGAATCCTAGCTCAAACTTTTTTCTTCTTCTTTCTTGAAGTTCGAGAGAGTAAATTTTTGGTGAAGAGTTGGTTTTGATTTGAGATTTTGGTATAATGAGGAGGATGACTTAATTAGGGGTCTAAAATCTTTATATAGTAAGTCTGATTTAGAATAAAACGACGTCATTTAATATTAATTAAAACCAGAAAATCCCAAAGTACCCCTCAACTAACTCACCAAAACTATTTCCAGGTCACCACCTATGACCCCTCACAGATGGACCATAGATGGAACCATGGCCCTGCTGTTGAAGCATGGGTTGGGGTTCATAGAGACTCATTTGCTGGCATAACCTAAGACCCCTCACCAATGAGGCGTGGCCTGACCCATAAGGCTTGGCTCCCCTCCATGGTTGACTGCCCATGCAGTTTTAGTGGTCATCCTTATGGACCCATGGTTGTTGGTCCTTGGGGTTCGTACCTTGACGTTCTAACATGAAACCCTTTGTTTTTAAGTATATGGAGTTATATTTATGAATCTAACAGTCATGGCAAGCTCTAGTTTCCTGAGCGTTACAATATCTCCCCTTTGGAAACATTCGCCCTCGAATGACGATCTAGACACCTTACAGAATTAAAAACTCAAGACTAGCAGGCCATAAAGAAAGCAACATCAAAATAATACATATTTCAAAAGAGAAAACGTCAACTCCATGTCAAACATAATCAGTGTATCACAAAAAAGCTGGAACTACATCTAACAACCCATTATCCATGAAATTTCAACATATCTCATAATCATATGAGGAACGCCTTCTCCAACTAAAGCATTCTCAATACAATATCATGTAGCCAATATGCAATTATGTACTCTCAAAAGCATACTAAAACATGTTTATCAATTTATCGCATGAAGTCCACTGTCAACTCATACTCAATGCATAAAAACATGAGGGAAATCAACAGGAAGGCGTCGGTGGGAATTTAGCCTGGAGAAGGCTTGACCACATGACAGCCTCAGACCCAAACGACGGAGGCACAGGACAGTCCGTTGATGGACCAACTCACTGCGATGCGATGCAGGCCTGTAGTCACTGCCATAAACGCTGCCTCTGTGTGGGGTGTACGGGGAATTCACCCTACGTGCTAACCTGACCCTAGGATGTTTGTTTAACTATTTTGTTACATTAGGTTGAATAAAAATGTTGATATCCCATACACAATCCTCCTTCAAAAATCAAATCTCCCTCTCCCAAAATATCCAATCTAGAAACCTCCATTTAAGGTGAAGTTCAAGGTGAGCGTGTAGATAAAATTTCCATGGATTTTTCACCAATTTTTATAGGTTTTCATATATATATAAAGATATGTTGATCCTTCATCTCTATTTAACCTTTCATCTAGAGAGTCCCCTTCAAAGTTTTCAAAGAAGTTTCATGATAATATCTCTTCTTCTTTAATCTAGCCATGGGTTCTTTCTTAAATTGATTTCAAAAGCATAATATTGATGTATTGATAATTATTTACTGGTTTGAACGTGATTTCCAATCCAATTGCATGATGACCCATGTCTCTTCACAAACTCGATTTAGCCCTTGCATGGGCATTGTGATCATGTCTTTTTATTGATTGAATTGTGATTCTATTATGTTGAATTGCTTATGTCTACTGTTATTTAAGTGCGTTGATGATGAAGGATCCATGTGGATCAATGTATGAAGATTTAAACAAAGCTAGCTTAGAACTCTATGTGTTCACTGTAACATTGCTTTTATAAGGTATAAATGTGGAATTCAATTATGCTAAATTGATCGTTAACTACTGCAAATCATGTATATATATTATGAATTTATGTAATGGATCCAATGCGGATTAAGGCTTGAGGATTAAATAACATTGATTCATGTTCTCCTATCTTCTATATGTTGGTAATGTATTTATATGTATTTCGACTCCATGGTAATTGGTTCATAATCTTGTATAGGGTTAATTGTACTTTAGCTACTTCCTAATATATTGTAATGATTAATTATGTGTTGTTATCCTATGTGGATTTATGTTTGAAGACTTGATATTTATTTCCTCTCTATTGTAATTCTATGATGCTCATTGTAATCTCGATTTCTTGGCAATTGAACTAGGATTTAATTTAAGTGATGGTCTCTTTAAATACTTCATTCTATATACATTATTGAGGTAATTGTGAATATAACAAATTGATAATAAAAGTGAGGAAGAATTGGTAAGAGGTCAACTTCTCTTCACATTCTATCAATTTATGATGTAGTGGACATAATATGAATTCAATTTGGTCATGATTAATGCATGAATTATATTATGTTAGTATACCTTTATCTACTGTCCTATACTTGGTTTATTAATGAAAGAGTAGTAGTGTTCAATGATGACCAAAGGCTAAAGGATTGGTAAGAATTGCTCTACCCTTCTATTTCTCTACTTCTCTATATTATTGTAGATGATGAAGCCTTGTATGGGCAAGGGTATGGGACATTGCCTATGCATTGCACAGGTGTTCCTTCATAGGATAGTTCCTAGTTTTGGTTTCTATGTGCAAGAATATGAATGTATAGTCATGTGTGGTCTTAATGTGTTTATGTGAAAGGAGTGCTCACATATATGCATACACACACAGGAATGATGATCTAGTCAATAGAGGGGCCTTGAAAGTGTATCCTTAACTAGATAATGCTAATACATATGCTATGTCCATGTGAAAGGATTTGTCAATCATTTAGCTTGATGAGCTCTCATCTATGACCTATGAGCTAAGCATATGAGGGAATGATTCTCCTAAGCCTATGTGTGATAAGGAAATGATAATAAAGTCTTTTCAATAAAGGGAACTTAGCTTAGTACCGAGTGAACTTGAAGATGAGGGGGTGACACGTTCCTAAGGAGGGAAGGCTAAAGGGTCCACTAACTTTCCTCACGGGGTGGATAACCCATGACCCAAAAAGGGTGTAGAGTGATGTTTCCATGACGGTCCCCAAGTTCCATAAACTATGTTTGCCACATAGGATCTAGGGAGTGAATTCACATTGTATGATATCATGTGTTAAAGTTCTACCTTGGCTAGGTAAGAACACCTTCCCTTGATTTAAGGCTCTACAACACTAAATTCCATGTTTAGCACCCATGGTCTTAGTTTCGGCTAAGTCTATAGTTCCCTAAAGTAAAATAGATAATGGAAGAAAGTGACTAAGGACTCTAATTAGGATAACCTAAGAGAAGGTACTTAGGATAGGTGGAAATAATAAACCCACCTAGACATTGCACAAGTAGATATCTAAGGGAGTCCTAGTAAGGTGTTCTAATGCATGTGACTATATATATGTTTCTTATGCATGACTTGGAAGTATTGGTCTACTTGTTATGAAGGTGTGCACGGTATAAGTCTATATGATGTGGTATTACTTTTATATGCACTATGTTTGTCTTAATGACAATATAATGAAGGTTTTAGACATGAATAAAGTTGTCTTCACTTACTATGTTGATGTATGAACTGAATGTTAAGGTTTGTGATCTCAAGATGGGTTTACTAAGTACGTGTGAGGTTATGGGGCTTCAAATGTACCTTGCACTAGTAGACTTAGATTGAGGTCATGAACAAGGTCTTATAATGATTAACCTGAAGAAAAGTAAATATATGTGCAAATTGATGTAGCTTACTGTAAAGCCAATGGAGTCTTGCCTTAAATGTGTCTATGATGTGTTATATTTCTATGATGGTTGGTGATGGCTTATGTATGACGTATGATTGATTCCTTGTATCCTTAAGGTGATGGCTTATGTATGACGTATGATTGATTCCTTGTATCCTTAAGGTGATGCATAGCACCAAGTATCACTAAAGGAATTATTTGGAAGGTTAAGAAGTTAAAAGAATAAGTTCATTGTAAATAAGCAAATGCTCATTGTTAAGGCAAATAACTCACCATTGTGACCCCAAATATGGCTTAAATTATATGTCTGATCTTATATGATATTTGGCCTTTGAATATGTCTATATGAAGTATGTGAATGATATAAATGCTATTGTATAAAGGTTTTATGATGATTTACTCAAAAAGACATGAAGTATGATTTAAAGAAAATGTCCCTTTTAAATGAATATTTTTGCATGGTTGCCATACTTTGAGAATTATTGTAGTAACTCCATTATTTTATACATTTTACACAAAGTGTAGGTTATGGATTCTTAAAGTATATCTAAATGATTGAGGATATTGATATGTAATTCCCAATCTCAAGGAAAGGAATCCTTAGGTCCAAGGATATCGTAATATTTAACTTACTTTAAAGTCATATGAGTTGTATAGATATGTATTATGTTTTAAGGGTCATGTACCTAAAATAATCTTATGATGTTGAGTCTAGGATGGCAAAGAGACTTAAGGTCTATCTATGTATTATGACTTATGTCATATATATATAAAGTGATGTTTCTAGCATATGATATGCTATGAAATTTTTTAAATTTTCTGCTAAATTTAGAATGACAATTTGATGAATGATAACTATGGGTTTGTATAAGACCTCCATGAGGTGAAATACGCCATGTTACTTCTAGGGGGTTCTCCCTGGATGTGACAAACGTGATATCATAACATCGAGTTTTAAAAGTGGTTTAGGTTCCAAGAGTCTCATATTGCCACGTCTAATAGAGTCTCGTATCATTTGTGGTGAGTCACGACACATCAAATGGTAGGGGAGGCTATATGATGATAGAGTTTCCATTCTTCATCATTCTTATATCGTGCCATAGAATTTAACTCTATAAGATCTCTCTCTCTCTCATGTTTTCTTGTCAGGTGGTTTCTTAGATGTGATTGGTTGGATGAGATGGTATCTTATATGCTTGAGGGGAGAAAAGGTGAGTTAAATGATTATTTTCGTTTTATGGTTTGATAAGTATTTATGAAGGTGAATTTTGAAATGTTTTGATGATGTGATGCCATTTATAGCTATATATGGGATTTATGAGAACTACCATGTTATGTTGAAAAATGTATGTTATGATGTGATTAAAGCATGTTAGAAGTTATTATGGTTAAAAAGAGTTTCTTGTGGAATTATGTGTTACTATATGGTTTTACATGGTAGCCTAATATTATGATTTGAGCTCGAAATACTGAGTAACTGCATATGGAAGTATACTACCCTGGACATGTGTGCTTAAAAGTGTTCAATGTTTCACTTGTATATGATGTCCTTGATAAGTTGCCTCGTATGGATTGGATTCATTTCGATACGCTTGATCCTAGGTGTGAAGGTAGTATCGTTATCTTGGTAGGGTAATGATGTGGGTCGGATTGACATAGAAGTCACCTTACTGTAATGTCCAAATAAAAAAAAGAAATTTTAAGGCTAAGTCATCTACTGTTTCCCCTAATGTTCCATGACCTTGGTGTCTATTGTATTGTATGAAACCTTATGTGTTTGGATAGTATGACTTAACTTAAAAGTTTGGGGATAATTTGCATAGGTGATAAAGTTTAGAATGCCATTGAAGCCCTTATTGTAAGTTACTGTAACCTCTTTGTTTGTTGAAAGGCTAAGATCCTCATGAAGATTGGGTTAAGTTGCTCTTAATTGGGTTTACCCTAAGTGGGGGATGATGATGGAATAGTAAGGTTGTAGATATTTCTGCCTTGTCCTTCTATTTTTGCTTGAACTTGAAACTAATGAATTCTTCGTAAATTTTTTCGTGATAAGAGTTTGACTTTAAAAATATTAATTGAATGACCTCTACATGTTTGGTATGTCTTGATTGACACTTTCTTAAGAGTATTTTGAAGGTTCTAAAGTACTCAAAAAAGAATTTTGATTTACTTCATGGTTTTCTCATGTTGATTTGCATCTTGATATGCTAGTTGTGCACTTGACTTGGATTTAGTAACTTTTGATATGTCAGGTTTAGCCTTATAATGAGAAATTGAGCATCTTTAAAATGAAATATGTTGAGTCTCTTGAAAATTATGTGACTTGTATGGTTTGGAAAGCATGACTGTAGGCTCACTTTAGAAAAGTGAAGGAATGATTAGCTAGTGTCCTTGTGTGTGCCTATGATTTGTGTTATTTTATCCCAAATTATGCTTATAGTGAATGCTATTGCTAGTTTAGAAATTGACATTTTGTGAAATGGATTCCTATTTGTTGATGTGTTTGGTGTGACCTACCATTTAGACTTCACTAGGAAAAAAACATGTGCATGCCTTGGATTAAAAGTTGAGAATTTCTCATTTTAAAAGGGGATTGTCCTTGTGCCATGCTTGGGTGTGAACTCATGATACATGTCAGCGTGTTGAGGAGAAGGACATTTCTCCATGGACACAAATAAGAATGGTATGGTTGAGTATGAGCTTCATGGAACTAGGTCTAACTAGTAAAGATCTTTGCTGATTCAATTAACTCAAGTCTACGTGCATTGAAAAATGGATGCTTATTAGTTTCTTGGGTATTTTTGAAATATTTCTATGTGTTATAATACATAATGATCTCTTAATAAAATGAAGTGTAATGACCATGTTATGATTAAGAGAAAGATGTTCCTCTATGAGCATGATAAGAGCCTATGTGTTTGATGCATTAAAGGGTGAGCGAATAAAAGTTTTGCTTGCTTGTATGCATTGATTGCTAAATGGTTTGAAGTGTGATGCTTGTAAGTTTGGTGCATTAACTTCTATATGATGATGTTATGACTGTTGTGAGGTGCTCTATGGTTCATTGAAGTCCTTGTTGTGATAAATGTTTTCTAAGTGTCATTCGAGAACGAATGTTCCCAAGTGGGTGATATTGTAAGACCTCCAAAATGAGTCTAGAGCCTCACTTGTGCCTATAATATTCTTAGCATGTTAATACAGTGCTTTTAAGTATGCTCGGGTGAATTCAAGTCATTTGGAAGTCAAACATCGTAGGACGACCAAGACCTTCGACGACTAGTCACCAAAGGGGCCTTAGGTTTTTTTATGTGCTTATGTGTGTGTCATGAGCTTATGAGATTCATAAATGAGTATTAATGATTTTATAATAAGTGTATGTATTTTCCATAAGTTTAGAGGTCAAACGTCCAAGAACATCCAAAACGTTCAAAAGATAGTCCTTGAGACTTGCATGTGTGTGTCTTGATGGGGCCTAACATGTTTGTAAGTGTTGCGTGTAATTGTTTTGGGTAAAACTTATGTGGAAGGTCCTTGAATTTTTAATGTTTTTATTTACCTTGGAAACTCCGGGGTACGACTACCCAAGGGCCCCACAAAAGGGCCCACAAGAAGGACCCAAGGGTTGTCGAGACACTACTTTGGCAGTGTCAATCGAGGAGTTCAACAGACACCCTGTCGATGGGGAGGCATCGGTGGGAATTTATCCTTGAGAAGTCTTGACCAAATGAAAAACTCATACCCAAACGAAGGAGGCACAGGATGGTCCATTGATGGACCAACGCCCCGTGATGCACGCCTACAGTCACTGCCATGCACGCTGCCTATGTATGGGGTGAACAGGAAATTCACCCCACGTGATAACCTGAACATAGGAGGTCTATTTAACTATATTTGGTTACATTAGGTTGATAAAAACGTTAATAGCTCAAACCCGATCTTCCTTCAAAAATCAAACCTCCCTCTCCCAAAATATTGTCTTTAGAAACCTCCATTGAAGGTGAAGTTCAAGGTCAGAGAGTAGATGTGATTTCCATGGATTATTAACCAATTTTTATAGGTTTTCATATAGATAATGGTATGGTGATCCTTCATCTCTAGTTAATCTTTCATCTATAGAGTCCCCTTCAAAGTTTTCAAAGAAGTTTCATGATCAAAGCTCTTCTTCATCAATCTAGTCATGGGTTCTTTCTTAAATTGATTCTGAAAGCATAATATTTGATGTATTGATGATTATTTATTGTTTGAACATGATTTTTCTATCCAATTGCATTATGAACCCATGTCCCTTCCCAAACTCGATTTAGCCCTTGCATGGGCTTTGATATCATGGCTTGTTATTGATTGAATTGTGATTCTATTACGTTAAATTTCTTATGTCTACTATTATTTACATTTATTGATGATAAAGGACCCATGTGTATCAATGTATGAACATTTGAATGAAGCTAGCTTAGATATCTTTGTGTTCACTGTAACATTGCCTTTATAAGGTGTAAATGTGGAATTCAATTATGCTAAATTTATTTTTAACTATTGCCAGTCATGTATATAAATTATGAATTATAAGTAATGGATCCATTGGGATTAAGGCTTGAGGATTAAATAATATTGGTTCATGTTCCCCTATCTTCTATAAGTTGCTAATATAGTTCTATGTATCTCGACTCCATGGTAATTGGTTCATGATCTTGCATAGGGTTAATTGTACTTTAGATACTTCTTATAATATATTATAATGATGAATTATGTGTTGTTATCTAATGTGGATTGATGCTTGAATACTTGATCTCTAATTCGTATCTATTGTAATTAAATGATGCTTACTTTAATCTCGATTTCTTGGCAATTATAGTAGGATTTCGTTTAAGTGATGGTATATTTAACTACTGACTTCTATGTGCATTATTGAGTAATTGTTAGTATGACAAATTGATAATAGAAGCGAGGAAGAATCGGTAAGAGGTCAACTTCCCTTCACATTCTATAAATGGATGATGTAGTAGACCTAATATAACCTCAATCTTGTCATGATCGATGCATGAATTTCATTATGTCACCTTTATCTACTTTCCTACACTCTTTTTATTGATGAAAGAGTAGTAATGGACAATGATGACCGAATACTAAAGGATTGGTAAGAATTGCTCTACCCTTCTATTTCTCTACTTTTCTATATTAGTTCTCTACTTTTCTATATAATTGTAGTTGATGAAGCCTTGTATGACATTATGTTGTATAGTCCTCTTATGGTGGCGGTGTTTATTTCTTGTCACTCTATGCATGTGTGATTATGGACTTAGAGGAAAATTGATAAATATATGAATATGTGGTTATAATGATCACACTATGTGAAGCTTATGACTACTTTCGTATTTTAATTGTGATCTAGGTTGTATTATGTATTGTATAAGCATGTGTATATCTATGTTAGGGTAAAGTGTAGGTGATTCCATTGATGATTTAAAATGATTAACAAACTCTTATGTGAATGCATGAAAAGCAAAAGTTAGGAGTCTTAAGTGTAATGTCAAGTTGACTTGTCTCCTATGCTATTGAGTGTTGTGTGGTCTATGCTTGAAAGTGTATTATGGTCCTAAGAGGGTTTCTACCTCAATATGTTGTTAATATCCATTATTTTATCATATTGACCAATGTACACACACCATCACTCTACATGCATGATTACAAGTAGTATAGGTCATGGTGTCTAAATGAAAGGTAGTTCTCATATTCACTAGTTTCTACTACTATGCATGTTAAGCTTATGTCTATGAAATTATGATATGTGTTTCCTTTATTAGAATGACTTGATAGGTGTACTATAATGGTCAAGGGTATGGGACCTTGCTTATGCATTGTACATGTGTGACTTGATATGATAGTTCCTAGTTTTGGTTTCTATGTGCATGAATATGAATGTATCGTCATGTGTGGTCTTAATGTGTTTATGTGAAAGGAATACTCACATATATGTATACACACACATGAATGATGATCTAGTCAATAGAGGGGACTTGAAAGATGTGCTTAAGTGTATCCTTAACTAGATAGTACTTATACATATGCTATGTCCATGTGAAAGGATTTCTCACATGATTTAGGTTAATGAACTCTCATTTATGACCTATGAGCTAAGTATATTAGGGGATGATTCTCCTAATCCTATGTTTAGTAAATAAATGATAATGAAGGTTTTTCAATAAAGGTAACTTAGCTTAGTACCTAGTGAACTTGTATATGAGAGGATGCACCTTCCTAAGGAGGGAAGGCTAAAGGGTCCACTAACGGTTTTCACGGGGTTGATAGCCTCATGACCCAATAAGGGTTTAGAGTTTTATTTCCATGACGGCCCCCAAGTTCCATAAACTATGCTTTCCACTAGGATCTAGCAAGTGAATTCACATAGTATGCTAGCATGTGTTAATGTTCTACCTTAGCTAGTTAAGAACACCTTCCCTTGGTGTAAGTCTCTACAACAAATAATTCCATATTTATCACCCATGGTATTAGTGTCGGTTAAGGCTATAGTTTCCCTAAGGTAAAATGGAAATGGAGGAAAATGACTAAGGACCCTAATTAGGATAACCTAAGAGAAGATACTTAGGATAGGTGGAAGTCATGAACCAACCTAGACATTGCACAAGTAGCTATCTAAGGGAGTCCTAGGAAGGTGTTCTAATGCATGTGACTATGTATATGTTCCTTATGCATTTACTTGGAAGTACTTTCTACTTGTTATGAAGGTGTGCATGGTATTAGTCTATATGATATGGTCTTACTTTTATATGAACTATGTTGGTCTTAATGACAATATGATGAAGGTTGTTGACATGAATGGAGTTGTCTTTTCACTTAGTATATTGATGTATGGACTGAATGTTAAGGTTTGTGGTCTCATGATGGGTTTACTAAGTACGCGTGAGGTTATGGGGCTTCGCATGTACATTGAACTAGTAAACTTATATTGGGGTCATGAACAAGGTCGTGTAATGATTTATGTGAAGTGAAGTAGATATCTGTGCAAATTGATGTAGCTTACTGTAAAGACAATGGAGTCTTGACTTAAATGTGATATGATGTGTTATATTTCTATGATGGTAGGTGATAGCTTATGTATGATGTATGATTGATTCTTTATGTCCTTAAGGTGATGCATTGTACCAAGTATCACTAGAGGGATTACATGGAAGGTTAAGGAGTCAAAAGAAGAAGTTCACTGTAAAGAAGCAAATGCTCACTGTTAAGGCAAATAACTCACTGTAAACTAACCCCAAATATGACTCAAATTCTATGTGTGATCTTATATAATATTTGGCCTTTGAATATGTTTATATTAAGTATGTGAACAATATAAATGCTATTGTATAAAGGTTTTATGAAGATTTACTCAAAAAGGCATAAGTATGATTTCTAGAAAATGTCCCTTTTAAATGCATGTTTTGCATGGTTGCCATACTTAGTGAATTCTTGTACTAACTCCATTCTTCTCTACTTTTTACACAAAGTGTAGGTTATGGATTCTTAAAGGATATCTATATGAGTGAGGAGCTTGATATGTGATTCTCAAGCTCAAGGAAAGGAATAGTTAAGTCCAAGGATGTACTTGTGTTTAGCTTACTTTAAAGTCTTGTGAATTGTATAGTTATGTATTATGTTTTAAGGGTCGTGTCCCTAAAGTACTCTTATGATGTTGAGTCTAGGATTACAAAGAGACTTAAGGTCTATATAAATATTATGACTTATGTCCTATATATATAAAGTGATGTTTTAGAATATGATGTGCTATGAAAAGATTTAAATTTTCCACTAAATTTACTATGACAATGCGATGAATGATAACTATGGGTTTGTATAAGACGTCAAAGAGGTCAACTACACCATGTTACTTATAGGGGGTTCTCCCCGAATGTGACAAACGTGGTATCATAGCATCAGGTTTTAAAAGTGGTTTAGGGTCGAAGAAGTCTCATATTGCCATGTCTAGTAGAGTCTCGTCTGATTAGTGGTGAGTCGCGACACATCAAATGGTATTTGGGCTATAGGACAATAGAGTTTCCCTTCTTCATCATTCTCATATGGTGCCATAGAACTTAACTCTATAAGATCTCTCTCTCTCATGTTTTCTTGTCTGGTTGTATCTTAGATGTGATTGGTTGGATGAGATGGTTTCTTATATGCTTGAGGAGGAAAAGGTGAGTTAAATGCTTATTTTGGTTTTATGGTTTGATAAGTATTTATGAAGGTGAATTTTGGCATGTTTTGATGATGTGATGCCATTTATGGCTATGTATGGGATTTATGAGAACTAGCATGTTATGTTGAGAAATGTATGTTATGACGTGATTAAATCATGTTAGAAGTTATTGTGATTAAAGAGAGTTTCTTGTGGAATGATTTGGTACTATATGGTTTTACATGATGGTAGCATAATATTATGATTTGAGCTCGAAATACTGAGTAACTACATATGGAAGTATACTACCCTGGACATATGTGCTTAAAAGTGTTCAATGTTTCACTTGTATATGTGGTCCTTCATAAGTTGCCTAGTATGGATTGGAGTCATTTTGTATAGGCTTGATCCTAGGTGTGAACGTAGTATTGTTATCTTGGTAGGGTAGTGATGTGAGTTGGATTGACATACAAGTCACCTTACTGTAATTTCCAAAACAAAAATTAGAAATTTTAAGGCTAAGTCATTTATTGTTTCCCCTAATGTTGCATGTCTTGTATTGTATGAAAACCTTGTGTGTTTGGATAGTATGACTTGACTTAAAAGTTTGGGTATAATTTGCATAGGTGATAAAGTTTAGAATGCCATTGAAGCCCTTATTGTAAGTTACTGTAACCTCTTTGCTGGTTGAAAGTCTAAGATCCTCTTGAAGATTGGGTTAAGTTGATCTTAATTGGGTTTACTCGAAATGAGGGATGTTGATGGAATAGTAAGGTTGTAGATATTTCTACCTTGTCCTTTATTTTTGCTTGAACTTGAAACTAATGAATTCTTAGTAAGTTTGTTCATGATAAGAGTCTTGCATTAAAAATATGAATTGCATGATCTCTACATGTTGGGTATGTCTTCATTGACACTATAATAAGATTATTTTGAAGGTTCTAAAAGTATTCAAAAAAGAATGTTGATTTACATCACAGTTTTCTCATGTTGATTTGCATTTAGATATGCTAGTTGTTCATTTGACTTCATGAGATAAGGTAAGAAACTTGGTTTTAGTCACTTTTAATATGTAAGGTTTAGCCTTATAATGAGAAGTTGAGCCTCTTTAAAAATTAAATATGTTGAGTCTCTTGAAAATTATGTGACTTATATGATTCGGAAAGCATGACTGTAGGCTCACTTTAGAAAAGTGAAGGAATGATTAGCTAGTGTCCTTGTGTGTGCCTATGATTTGTGTTATTTTTCCCAAATGATGCTTATAGTGAATGCTATTTCTATGTTAGAAATTGACATTTTGTTGTGATGTGATTGGTGTGACCTACCACTAGACTTCACTAGGAAGAAAACATGAGCATGCCTTTGATTAAAAGTTGAGAATTTCTCATTTTAAAAGGGGATTGACCTTGTGCCTTGCTTGGGTTTGAACTCATGATACATGTAAGTATGTTGAGGATAAGGAAATTCCTCCATGGACACAACTAAGCATGGTATGGTTGAGTATGACCTTCATGGCTCTAGGTCTAACTAATAAAGATCTTTGTTGATTCAATTAACTCAAGTCTATGTGCATTGAAGTATGAGTCTTATTAGTTTCTTGTGTGTTGCTGAAATCTACCTATGTGTGATAATACATAATGAGTTGTTAATAAAATGAAGTTTAATGATCATGTTATGATTAGGAGAAGGATGTTCCTCCTATGAACATGATAAGAGCTTATGTGTTTGATGCATTAAAGGGTGAGTGAATAATAGTTTTGCTTGCTTGTATGCATTGAGTGCTAAATGATTTGAAGTGTGTTCCCTTTATGTTTGGTGCATTAACTTCTATATGATGATGTTATGACTGTTGTGAGCTGATCTATGGTTCATTGAAGTCCTTGTTGTGATTAATGTTTTCTAAGTGTCATTTGTGGAGAAATGTTCCCAAGTGGGGGATATTGTAAGACCACCAAAATGAGGTAGAGTGTCTAGAGACTTACTTGTGCCTATAAGCTTCTTAACATGTTAATACAATGCTTTAATGTATGCTTGGGTGAATTGAAGTCATTTGGAAGTCAAATGTCAAGGGACGACCAAGACATTCGATGACTAGGCACCTAAGGGGACTTATGTGTTTTTATGTGCTTATGTGTGTGTCATGAGATTATGAGGTCCTTAAATGAGTAATAATGATTTTTATAAGAAGTGTATGGAGTTTCATGATGTTTAGTGGCCAAACGTCCAAGAATGTCCAAGACGTTCGAAAGATAGTCCTTGAGACATGCATGTGTGTGTGTTGATTGGGCCTAGCATAATTGGAAGTTTTGCATGTAATTTTTTTGGGTGAACTATTGTAGAAGGTCCTTGAATTTTTAGTGTTTATATTTACGTTGGAAATGCCAGGGTACGACTTCTCATGGGCGCCACAAGAAGGACCAAAGGGCTATCGAGACACTGCCTTGGCAGTGTCAATTGACGAGTTCAACTGGCGCCCCGTTAGTGGACTGGCGCTCCATCAATGGGAAGGCATCAGTAGGAATTTAGCATAGAGAAGGCTTGGCACATGACTGTCTCAGACCCAAACGACGGAGGCACAGGACGGTCCGCCGATGGACCAACGCCCGCGATGCAGGCCTGCAGTCACTTCCATGCACGCTGCCTATGTATGGGGTGAATGGGAAATTCACTCCAAGTGCTAAACCGACCCTAGGTGATTTATTTAACTATTTTTGGGTACATTAGATTGATTAAAAACGTTAATAGCCCATACCCAATCCTCTATTCAAAAATCAAACCTCCCTCTCTCAAAATATCCTCTATAGTGACCTCCATTGAAGGTGAAGTTCAAGGTCAGCATGTAGATGACATTTCCATGGATTCTTTACAAATATTTAGAGGTTTTAATCTAGATAAGGTATCGTGATCCTTCATCTCTCGTTAGTCTTTCCTCTAGAGAGTCCCCTTCAAAGTTTTCAAAGAAGTTTCATGATCAAATCTCTTCTTCTTCAATATAGCCATGGGTTATTTCTTAAACTGATTTCAAAAAAATATTTATGTACTGATGATTATTTTCTGGTTTGAACGTGATTTTCTATCAAATTGCATGATGAAACCATGTCCCTTCCAAAATTTGATTTAGCCCTTTCATGGGCATTGTGATCATGGCTTGTTATTTATTGAATTCATATTCTATTACGTTGAATTGCTTATGTATACTGTTATTTATGTGTATTGATGATGAAGGATCCATGTGGATCAATGTATGAAGATTTAAACAAAGGTAATTTAGATCTTTATGTGTTCACTGTAACATTGCCTTTATAAGGTATAAATGTGGAATTCAATTATGCAAAATTGATTGTTTACTACTGCCACTAATGAATATAAATTATGAATTATAAGTAATGGATGCATTGTGGATTAAGGCTTGAGGATTAGATAATATTGATTCATGTTCTACTATCTTCTAAAGTTGCTAATGTAGTTCTATGTATCTCAAATCCATGGTAATTGGTTCATACTCTTTTATAGTGTTAATTGTCTTTTAGCTACTGACTATTATATATTATAATAATGAATTATGTGCTGTTATCCAATGTGGGTTGAATCTTGAAGACTTGATCTCTATTTCCTCTCGATTGTAATTCTATGATGCTCACTCCAATTTAGATTTCTTGGCAATTGTAGTAGGATTTTATTCAAGTTATGCTCTCTTTAACTACTGCCTTCTATGTACATTTGATATACCATGGTTTCACGGTATTTTTAATGCTTTTTCCTTAAGTTTAGTGTGTGTCCAAAAGCCTTTTTGTATTAATTTTTATGTAAGTTTCTCTTTATTTGCAGGAAATCTGTCTAAAGATGAACGCAGAAGTTTTTGAGCAAGAAATGCAGAAAAGTTACCACCTACGGAGCTTGTGACGGTCCGTCGTGCCTGTGACGGTCCGTAGGTGGCATCATAGTGAAGCTGCTGAAGGAAAATGGGGAAGTCTGACCAATTGCGGGGTTACGGAGTGCTTGACGGATCGTCGTAGCCATGACGGTCCGTCCTGCTGGTTAGTCGTGAATATCAGAGAAGTAGTCCTAGTACCCAAATTCCAAGAGTTTAATTGTTATGAAACAGAGACCCTCAATGGACCGTTGTGCCTATGATGATCCGTCATACCTGCTGTCGAGGGTAATAAAGAGAGCAGCAGAAGAATTTGCAAAGTATGGGACGACGGAGTCCATGACGGCCCGTCGTGACCACGACGACCCGTCGCGAGGTCTGTCGATCGAACCGCGTTTTGACAGATTTTCTGCAAATAGATTCCTTCTTTGATTAGGTTTTGTTTTTTATAAATAGTTCGAAAAACCTCGTTTTTGGGGGTTAGACTCTTTGTTTATTAGACTCTCAGATAGTTAGACTCTCAGTTATTAGACACTTTTATGTTAGATTCTTTCTGAGTAGATTATTTAGGATATTACACTTTGGACTGTTACACTTTTCTCTGGAGTTGATTGTTGGTGATTTTGTCGATTATCATGTAGATTTATAGATTTTATTCTTTCTCATTGAAGTAAGTGTATGAATTCTTATATCATATATATGAATATTGTGATTATGACTATGGGTAACTAAACTACATAACTAGGGTTGTGGCACCATGGGTGAATAACAAGATAAAATCTAACTAAAATAACAATTCTAAAATAGCGTCTTGCATGTACTGATAATTCTTCCGCTTAGAAGTCTTTTAACGGATGGCCAACGTTAGAACTCGCTTTAATGCAACTTGCTGGACCATGGAGGTAGATAATAGGAAAAGAATTATCAACATAGATTTAGTGTATACTATCTAATAGGATAGTATTGATTCGTAAGAGGTAATAACTTAGACAAATATCGAATACAATGCTTAATATGGGGTAAAGGTAAGGGTTAGTATAACAACACACGTAGCCGGATCAAGGTGCGGAGTGAAATTTTCTAGATGCCGGACCAAGGATTTAG
This sequence comes from Solanum pennellii, assembly GCF_001406875.1. Classification (NCBI taxonomy): domain Eukaryota; kingdom Viridiplantae; phylum Streptophyta; class Magnoliopsida; order Solanales; family Solanaceae; genus Solanum; species Solanum pennellii. Next base: position 18,940,487 of record NC_028644.1, read on the forward strand.
AAATACATAACTTATCACTTTGCATGCAAGATACTAGGAAAGAATTGTTATAGTTAGAATTATCAAGTTAGGAACATGTGGGGAACACTTAAACCCTAGTTACTTTTATTAATTGATTAAACTCCAAGATTAGAATCTGTTAGTTGTTTATTTTAATTTAGGTAGTTATTTTCATTAATTTAGAAATAAACCCCCGCCCCCCTTTTATTGTATTTTGTTTTCTAAGGAAATAATTGAGTAAATAGTAGTAATAATATATTGAAGTTAAGTCTGAACTATTTTCCTCGTGGGAACGATCCCAACCTCATTAGTTTGGGTTCTTTACTTGATACGACCGATTTACTTCTTATTTGAGAAGTAAGTTTGAGCGTATCAGCATCATTGATTAATTATGAGTATGACAAATTGATAATCAAAGTAAGGAAGAATTTGTAAGAGGTCAACTTCCCTTCACATTCTATAAATTGATTATGTAGTTGACCTAATATGACCTCAATTTTGTCATGATTAAAGCATGAATTCTATTATGTTAGTATACCTTTAGCTACTGTCCTATACTTGATTTATTGATGAAAGAGTAGTAATTGTCAATTATGACCAAAGGCTAAAGGATTGGTAAGAATTGCTCTACCCTTCAGTTTCTCTACTTTTCTATATTATTGTAGTTTATGAAGCTTTGTATGGCATTGTGTAGTATGGTGCACTTATGGTGGCGGTGTTTACTTCTTGTCACTCTATGAATGTGTTGATTATGGACTTGGAAGCAAATTGATGAATATATGAATATGTGGTTATAATGATCACACTATGTGAAGCTTATGCCTACTTTCCTATTCGAATTGTGATATAGGGTGTATTGCCTATTGTATAATCATTTGTATATTTATGTTAGGGTAAAGTGTAGGTGATGCAATTGATGATTTAAAATTGTTAATAATCCTTACCTATGTACCCCTATGTGAATGCATGAATAACAAAAGTTAGGAGTCTTAAGTGTAATATGAAGTTGACTTGTCTCCTAAGAGGGTGGTTGCCTCAATATGTTGCTAATAGACATTATGTGATCATATTAACCAATATACACACACCATCACTCTAGATGCATGCTTACAAGTAGTATAGGTCATGGTGTCTAAATGAAAGGTAGTTCTCATATTCAGTAGTGTATACTACTATGCAGGTTAAGCTTATGTCTATGAAAGTATGATATGTGTTTCCTTAATTAGGATGACTTGATATGTTATTAGTATGGGCAAGGGTATGCGACCTTGCCTATGCATTGCACATGTGTGCCTTGATAGGACAGTTCCTAGTTTTGGTTTCAATGTGCATGAATATGAATGTACGGTAATATGTGTCCTTAATGTATTTATGTGAAAGGAGTACTCACATATATGTATACACATACACATGAATGATGATCTAGTCAACAGAGGGGCCTTGAAAGATGTGCTGAAGTATATCCTTAACTAGATAGTTCTAATACATATGATATGTCCATGTGAAATGATTTCTCACATGATTTAGTTTGATGATATCACATCCAGTTTTGCACCTTATACGTAACCGGCGTCGTCATCCTCTTTGAGGACTAACACTAGCTCCTTAGCTTACACATTACATTCATATGTCAAAAGGCAGAAAAATGTAAAACTTTTCATTACTCATACTTGGAGGTTTATATAGACCTCTATATACACATAGTGTATACATATCGAGTATACATAGACCCTTCGTATAGGAAGATTACTTAGTCTTCTACTTTTATTGCACATAAATATGTAAAAGATAACATAGTCATAATAGTCATCGCATCTCAGAACCATCTAATAAGAGTGTAAGAACTTGGGCATAGTCCATACATCAAAGTAAGAAAGCCTCACATGGGCTATATAACGTTTCATACGAAATGGAAAACAAAAAACCATAAAAGTCTTTAACTAAAAAAACCTCATAAGCTAGATAGTGGCACCGCCCTCGGAAATTGAGGACCTACCCTTCTTGGATGATCAAGATATCCATGTCTTTTTCAATGTCGTTTCAAAAAGCCCTTTAATGACCGGAACCTAAAATAGTGGGGAAAAGGAAGAAATGGGGTGAGTACACCACTTGTACCAAGTATGAGACCATATGCGCACATATATGAAAACACGCTAAGAAAGAGAGACATCATAAAGAATGTACTTTTCATTTAAAAGCCTTTATGCACTTTCAACAATATCATACCAACCAATAGGACATGTTCATTTTTTCATTGGCATGTATATCCAAAGAACAACTACTTCAAGTCTAGTCAAGTCAAGTCAATCATGCATATCATATAATTGAATACATATATAAGTAACTCTATCATAAAGTCATATTAGCAGCAAGCATGAATAAGTGTACATTTCATCATAACCAAAGAAAGACAATTACCCATGAACCCCTATCAAGTCAACAAGTGCAATGACGAAGTAAAGCACCATAACCGTACCTAAACAAGTAACCCTACAAGAATCATGACCAACATCCTACTTTAAATAATATAGCATTTGAAGAGTACGTATCATCTTAGTTTAACAATGTAAACCAACACATATTTATAAGTGAGACTAATCAACCTATAGTACCAATAATGTGCAAGTTCATCATATATATAACATATACCATCATAAGCATAACCATACATAAGAACATCCTCCTAAGACTCCCCTCAAGAATAACTAGTGCAATGCTTAGGTAGAGTCCCATACCCCTACCTAGACTAACCTAGACCCCTTAGATTATCATATTTAGAGTTCATTCCTTTAGTACATTTTAACTTTTGGGAACATATTGCCCTAATAGACATAGACCTCATTAGCTAGTATGGAATCCGGTGTCACGAAACCCTACATTAAAGGAAGGCAGACTACTTGCCAAGGTAGTACCAAAACATGAACATAGCAACTACGTGGATCCACTAGGTAGTATTCCTATGGGGGAAACATAGTTCAAAAACTAGGAGATATAGTTGGGACCCTATTTATGCTACATGCATTGTAGTCTCTAATATCAAGAGTACATTAGTCATCCTATCTTTCCTATGTGGGAAGGAGCACTCCTCACTCTAGTTCACTCGGTGCTAAGCTAGAGTCACTTTTTGAAATGTATTTAATGTCTTTATTAATAATCATAGCTTATTGTAGGTCATAGGGTCTAACCGTTGCATAAAAATCATCATAATCATAGCTCAATAGGAATTGTATAAGTATTGTCCTTTCATTACAATTCATATAGGTAAAGTTAGCACATTAACATCTTCAATCATGATAAGACACATTGATAAATCATTCACCCTCCTTATAACATTAAAATCTTAAGCCAACACCTCACAATCATAACCAATACATTTTAATTCAACATTATACTTCCCTGTCAATCATAATAAAAGGCATACTCTAATACAACATCATGACTTAATTAAAATTAACCACAATTTGAAATAAAGGATAGGGATCATAAGACTTACCAAGTCTCCTTCATAGTTCATCATCAAGGTCTTACCACAAACACTCAAAAATTTGGGTATACATAATCATAACTCAATAACCAACATGATAACAAGACTAGAATAATCTCTACATCACAATTCAATACTAGTTCGTAGCTTTAAGCAAGATACTTAGGTCAATTCACAATATACATTATAACCTAGATCAACTTCTCAAGAACTAGCATGAAAGAATAAAAATCACCCTAATTCCTTCATGATTAGTGTAACAACATCATCTATTAGTAATTCAACCAATGACCAAGTGAATTGAACCAATACAACCTAATTCATATTAAGATCAACACCTAGGGTTAAGGGTTAGGAGTTACCTTCTACAAACTAGACCACACCATCCAGATATATCATAATTCAGTTAGAATACATGTTATTCCATTCATAATATCCAAAATAAATCATAAAAAGATCAATTGATAACATAAATTTTGAGATTGGGAAAGACTCATATAAAAACTTAACTTCTGAAAATACTTTGAAGAAACCCTTTGAAGAAAAAGGTCTCAAAGGTGAATTAGATCCCATACCTTAATGTTTGGCGAACAATTTATGGGGAAATATCCACTTTACGACCCCTAAAACCCTTCCTTAGATTGGTCTTCAATGGTGTTTTCCACTAGAGAGAGAAAGAAGAGAGAAGGAAGAGAGTTTTGTTTTGAGAGTTGTGATTAGTCTAATGTGGTTGGGGTCTTAATATGGGGGGTAATATACTTAATTAGGCTTAACTAATCCCCAAAATAATTACCTAACCCCTAAATTAAGTAATTGGATTTAAGTGAAAACGTGTAGCAAATTTGATCCCTCACAGACGAGACCCCGATAGGTAGTCTGTCGGTGAGTCGACGGTTCTTACCCTCTTCCGTGCTGCACATCCGTGGTTTTGGTGCTGTTGAAAAATGGGTCCTTCAAGTCATTGTATAAGTGTTTATTGACGGATGGCATCGACGCCCTGTCGATCCTCAAGTTTCCCTTCCTGAGTGAACACTGCCCAAGCAGCCTTGACCCCATAATGCAAGGGTCCTATTCAAGGGCCCTTGGTTGGTCTTTCGGGAGTCGTACCCGGACGTTTCAACGATGAATCGTCTTTAACACATGTTATACATCCTTCCACCGAATTTCATGAATTTTAGACTACTAAAAGCTAGTCAAATAGGCTAAGGCACGCTAGTACCTCATTGAACTAGTTTTCGAACGTCATGAACACTTCTTGGACGTTCTTGGATGTTTTGGTTTCTAGACTTCCTAAATGACTTATATTGATTAAAATGGACCTTAAAACAGTGTATAGACCTTATGCTACTTATGTTAGTCTCTAGAACACATCTTGGATTTTCGAAGTGTTACATTATCCCCCCCTAGGAACATTCGTCCCCGAACGACACTAAAATCTTTTGAAGGAAGGAATAAACTCAAGACTAGTAGCTCAACTAACAACAATACATAACAACATCAACCATATCAATTACACAAGGCAATTCAAAACTTCAATTACCACACATAAGGCTCACCATTACGTTATGAGCAGTATCCTTCTCACAACAGCAAGAGCTCAACATAACATTTATGAGTCGATTATGTCAAAGTTCAACATAACATTATGCTACATATTATTTAATAAAGACTCACTATACCAAAATGCACAACATGACTCATAATAAGCAAAATTACAATTTCAAGTACAAATGCATAATTTCAGTGTAATGCACCGTACAGACATAAAAAATGCACCTTCTGCTAAACTTCACTAAAAACCAAAGAAACTTCACTTTTAGTGATTATTTCCATTATTATTAAGAACTACTAACATTTGTTATCAAATAGATGAGGGTAACAGGACTTCATGTCGGCCAAGGTCTCCCATTTTGCACCCTTAATTAGGTGATTCTTCCATAACACCTTTACCAAAGCCACCTCTTTATTCCTGAATTTCTTTACTTGCCTATCAAGGATTTGAACCAGGACTTCCTTATAGGAGAGATTATCCTTCACACCAGACACTCAATAGGAAGAATAGACTCGGGATCACCAATACACTTCTTAAGCATGGAAACATGGAAAACCGGATGAAACAAAGCCAATTCACTAGGAAGTTTCAATTCATAGGCAAAATTACGAACCTTTTGCTAGATTTCATAGGGACCAACATAACAATGACTCAACTTACCTTTCTTGTTAAATCTAACCACCCCTTTCATCTGCAAAATTTTTAAATACACTTTATCACCTTTTTCAAACTCCAAATTCCTTCTCCTGTGATAGGCATAAGACTTTAGCCGACTATAGCTGTTTGCAACCGATTCCTTATGATATGAACTTTCTCCAAAGTATTACAAATCAAATCGGCACCAAGAAACGAAGGCTCACAGACTTCAAACAATCCAAAAGGAGACCTACATCTCCTACCATACAAGGCTTCATAGAGATCCGTAGAGATGGATGAATGAAAACTATTATTATAAGAAAACTCCACAAAAGACAAATATTTATCACAATTTCCCTTGAAATCAATAATACAAGCCCTTAGCATATCTTCAAGAGTTTGAATAGTACGCTCCACTTGACCATCCGTTTGGGTATGAGAAGCGGTACTTAAATTCACCTTAGTACCCAACCCTTCTTGGAATGACTAACAAAACCTAGATGTGAATTGTGCACCCCGATCCAATATGATGAATAATGGAATACCATGGCGGCGCACAATCTCATCTATAAAGGTCCTAACATAATCTTTCGCCGAATATGTAGACTTGACGTGAATAAAATGAGCAGACTTGGTCAACCTATACACAACCACCCATATAGAGTCATATTGCCTTTGAGTCCGAGGCAAACCGACTACAAAATCCATATTGATATTTTCCCACTTCCAAGTAGGAACTTGGATTTCTTTCAGTAAGCAGCCCAACTTTTAATGTTTGGCTTTCACTTGTTGGCAATTGGGAAATTTAGCAAGAAACTCCTCTATGTCCTTCTTCAAAATTTTCCACCAAAATACTTCCTTAAGGTCATGGTACATTTTTGTCGAACCCATATGATAGAGAAATGGGACCCATGGGCTTCCTCAAGGATCCGATTCCTCAACCTATCTACCTTGAGAATACACAGTCTTCCCTGGTACCTCAAAACACCAACCCCCCTAAGGAGAATGACTCATTAAACTTACAACAAACTGATTCCTTCAACTCCATCAATGGTTTACCAAGGTGTTGTTAGACTTTACCTCCACAACCAAGGATGACTCAGAGTTATGATGGACCATAAAACAACCATTCGTAGAATCTTCCAACATTACACCCAACGTAGCTAACCAATGAACATCTTTCACTAGGTTTTTCTTGGCTTTATCTTTGTGAGACACACTACCCATAGTCATACGACTTAGAGAATCCACAACCACAATGGCTTTGCTGGGGTGATAGAGAACAATCATGTCGTAATCTTTCAATAATTCTAACCACCTTCTTTGTCGAAGATTCAACTTATTTTGCGTAAAAACATATTGGAGATTCTTATGGTCATTATACAAAGCAACACGGACACCATACAAGAAATGGCTCCATATTTTTAGGAAAATACCACGACCGCTAACTCAAGGTCATAATTTGTATAGTTTCTCTCATGAACCTTAAGTTGCCTAGAAACATAGGCTATAACCTTCCATGTTGCATAAGAACACATTCTAAAACCACTCGGGATGCATCACAATACAAAACAAAACCCTTTGTACCCTCCGGTAAAGTCAACACCGGAGCGAAAGTAAGCCTATCTGTTAAAATTTGTAAGTTTCTCTCACATACGTCCGACCACTCAAATTTCTTACACTTTAAAGTCAAAGTAGTCAAGGGAGATGCAATGGACACAAAACCATCCACGAACCTCCGATAATAACCCACTAATCCCAAGAAACTCCTAATGTCGGTTCGAGTCAATGGTCTAGATCAATTTTTCACTCCCTCCATTTTCTTTGGATCAACCTCTACTCCCTCACTAGAGATGATATGACCAAGAAATGCCACCGACCTTAACCAAGACTCACATTTTCTATACTTGGCAAACAATTGATGTTTTTTAAGTACTTGCACACCACTCTCAAATGGTTCATATGATCATCCTTATTTTTCAAATATACCAAGATGTCGTCAATAAAGACAATGACAAATCAATGTAGGTAACTTTGGAATACCCAATTCATTGGGTCCATAAACGCCGCTAGAGCATTAGAGAGACCAAATGACATTACTAAGAACTCATAGTGACCATATCTAGTCCAAAATTCCATCTTTGGTATATTCTCACCTATCACGACCAGAATCTAGACCCCAGATGAGACCAGCGTTGTTGACGTCTCAGAGGTTGCAGACAAGCCTACATACGTCATTCTTACTTCATCTAGGTTAATTTTAGCAGAAAATTTCAAACGTTTTGTTTCTTAACATGCTTAATAAACATTCTACTACATACGTATTTGTTCACCATCATCCATCTAACATTAAGATCATCAAATGAAAGAAATAGTTTATTATATCGATAAAGATGTACTTGCAAAAATGGCACAAATATAATGTCTAAACAAAAACGATAAAGAAACGCTAGTGGAACATACCCCACTAGCCTAATCCTACAACTAATCTAGAATGTAAATGGGCAAGCATCCCCTAAAGCATGAGGGCCTACTTAGTGTGAATGAATGCTCGACGTCCGGATAACTGCAACGTTGATCCTGTAGCTCTAGCGTCCACCTGTGCCTGCACCTAAATGTTTAGAGTTGTATAGGGTTACTACACACTTGTAATAAGTATGGGTATATTCAAGCACACACCAAGGACATGCATGTGTAAGATTAGCTCTTTCCTAACAACATGATTACAGAAGGTCAAGTCAGTGGACTTACTGAATTGAGATTAGGAGAGTGAGTGAGCTTTCCAAATTTGAATTGGCAAAGTTTATGAGCTTTCCAAATTTGTATTAGGAAAGTTATGCCATGAGAGTAATATACATCATCATGCTTAACATTTTGCACACATCACACAAAAGCGTACACATAGCACATATCATAATTCCTATAACACATAACATTGTTCATATCATTAATTCGTATGCCATGAGACCTTGGAATCAAGGACTTGAAATTAAGACTTACCAAAAATGAGGGCTCAACATATGGGATCGCAACTAGGGAGTCTGCTTTATCAAACACAGAGTTTGCTTCGTTCATTCATACGCACTTAATTTCATTTCATTCATAGTCCACTGTAAACACCAGCTATACCTAGGATGTAGGTTATAACTTTCATCAGGTTCATTGTGCAATGACCAAATATGACCTAATGTCATTACTTGAATCTAACTCACCTCTTGATTATCCTATCCTAACACCTTTGGTATAATTCGTTTCCTTACGGGCATCATTTCAGGTTGGCCTTATTCATTCATTGGGAACTTTAACTTTAACCGACATAGATCATGTGAGCATCATGAAACCCCACACCGAAAAAATGTGGGATCACCGCTAAAGTGGCCCAAAACATGCTAGCGTACAAGGGAATTGAACCCCGCCAGATCCCTATATTGGCAGTATAGGTTCGAAGACTAGTATATATAAGGAGAACCATACGTGGCATGCTGGATAGTCTCATCTCATGTGAGTTATGTGAACCTCCGACCTTCATGAAAGAAGGCATCACCGCTCATAGCTAGTCTATCGGTGCTTAGTATAAAGTTCCATTACATTCAATTCATATGTCATGGAAGTTGGCTTCTAGTACAAGGACGTCATAGCTCATTAGATGATTTATCATCTCTTCATTAGTATTAAGTATGCATTAACTTCAATACTTTAATTAGTGTGTTCATAGAGACTGGTCTCTTCATTAACTTTACACTCTCATAGTTGAGTACGTTTCGGTAACATTTACTTAGGCTCATTTGAGATTTCTCACATCTTTCACATTAGCCTCTTATCATTTTGTCACCACATTCATTGACTATAGCTTATTTGTTGTTCATAATAACTCACCCCTTTACCTAAATGTTCATTTCATCATATACCAATGCACTTGGCCATTTAGTGTGTTTCACACTCTTACTTAACCTCGTCATTTCATCACATACATCTTAGGTTCACTTAATTTTAAACTTATGCTAGACTTATGAGTCAACACATACAAGCCATGAGACATCATTCATAGTTTGTCTAAGTTATTCATGTTTACCCAAGATTATGTGGTACAAGACTTATGCATCTTGTAGATATGCCATGATATTGATTTTGATCTTTAGAGGCAGTATTCATTAAATATTTGTTTACGTATGATTTATGTGTCATTATGGAATTGGGCAAGGGAAACTGATTTTGAATCCATTGAATAACACTTAATCTTATTTTAAACTTTGATAATTGCATTTTCAGATTTGGGAGACTCTAGTTCGATTCCCATCAACCCCATAATATTTCTTTATTGTTCTCCTCCCTTTTTTTCGTTTTAAGGCAAGGAGGTTGTGGTTTGAATCCCCAACAAGATCATTATTTTTTTCTTTCAATTTTAACTTTCTCACCTATCCAAGAGGTTGTGGGTTCAATCCCCACTCTCCACATTTATTTTCTCCTTTATTTTTTCCTCTCTCTCTCATCCATTCAAGAGGTTGTGGGTTCAATCCCCACTCTCCACATTTTATTTCCTCATTTATTTTTCTCCTAAGTCTCTCATCCATTCAAGAGGCTGTGGGTTCAATCCCCACTCTCCACATTTTATTTTCTCCTTTATTGTCCTCCTCACTCTCTCATCCATTCAAGAGGTTGTGGGTTCAATCCCCACTCTCCATATTTTATTTTCTCCTGTATTTTCAACCTAAATCTCTCATCCATTCAAGAGGTTGTGGGCTCAATCTCCATTTTCGACATTTTATTTTTACTTCTTTATTTTCATGGTTTTTAACATGGTGAGGTCACGGGTACAATATCCATGACCTCACTTGTTTTGATTAATTTTTTCAACATTTTGAACCCTCTTTGCTAACCGAAATTCATCAATAGAAGCTGGAAATTTTCTTTTAATTTTTCAGCATCCTTTCATCAAGTTACCCCTTAATTCTTAGGGGAATTTCATAGTGCATTTAGAACGTTTTAGGTGCGTCTTCATGTATTCGTTTAGCCAAGACATTATCCCTCAAATCAGACACATTTCAAATCATATGAACATCAAATTTACATCAACATGTGTACATGAAATATAAAGAACTATCATGCGATTTCAAGTCCTAAACCATAAAAAATAGCCACGACAACTTACACATACACACGTAGTTACATTTTCGGAAACATCAACATAAGTCACATAATGCCAAACATAGATATAAACACATAATCATCACGAAAACGCATTTCATCCCTAGTTTTCTACCAACAAACACAACCAACCTATGAGTCAATGGGATCTAGTGACAGGGACATGCTACAGGGAACAATCCTAGTTTTCAGAATGAATATTTTGAACCTTAAGGGGTCTCTTGGGAAAGGGACCAAGAGAAAAGAGAACCCATACCTTTTTGACGTTCAAACCTCGACTTGCAGCCCAAATAAACCCTCCAAACACACGTCCAAATCCAAGAGCTTCAAGTGTGAAGTACTTTGGTTTCCCTACTATTTTTGTACGTTATTTGGCAGAGAAAAACGTGAGTGAGAGTTATAGAGACATGAGAGAAACATGATCATGTGAAAGAAGAGTTTTCGTAGGCTTAGAAGTCTAGTTTAGGACTTAGTCAAATACGGTTTATTTAATTATTAAAAATCTGATTTACTTTTATTTTAAATCAGCTAATAACTAATAAATATAAATTAATTACATTAATTTACCAACTTAAATTAAAAACAATCAATTCATTGCTTCCACCTAGGTTCGAACCCGGGTGGAGCAAGACTTCACTTCAAGAGCCCAATTTCGGCCCTCTCTTCCCAAAATGACCCTCAACCTTATTAATTAAATAATTAATTATATATTTAGGGTAATAACGACACTAAACTTTGCCTGAAAAAAGACCATTTTACCCCTATACCATCAAAAAATAAGATTTCATCTTTTTAAGTCTGGTAAAGACTCCTTCAAGTAAATCCTCGTATTCGAGAGTCCTACATAGTTGGACCCAACCTTTCATAGCTCAACTAACTCCCCAAGTTAGTTGGCTTTGATGTATCAAGGGTTCCGAGGTCTGATTCTACGCGCATCATTCCATGTGAACCTGGTCTAATCGTTGGCATTCTAGACACATTAAGCATTACTTAGCATATCGATTTTTAGGGTTTTTACATTATCCCCCCTTTAGGAACATTCATCCCCGAATGAAACTACTCTTTACTAAAAATAAGTAAGTCATGTATAGAATGTATGCATACATACGTATTCCAATACTCCCCGTTGGTGAATATTTGATTCACATATTAACATGATGGTGCACATACTTGAAACCTACTAGTATCTTCACATATTAGACTAAGGAACTCTTTCCTAAACTAGTCTCATTAAAGCATACAACATAAGTAAAGATGTAAGTCATACAAATCAGCAACCAACATGATGACTAAAACATATTAACCTCATACTAGTGCATAAACACCATACACAGTCAAATACATGAAAGACTAATTAAGGCTACGCACCAGAGACTTCACCAGAGGTGACTTCCCCTTCACCCCTAGACTTGAGTGCGAAGAATCGTTGCCTCCTTGGATCCTCTTCATTTGGACCATTTGGTTGAACTTTCTCCTTCCCTTATTCTTGACTTCTCCTATTCGGACAATCCTTCATCATGTGACCCGGTTTTCCACAACATTAACAAGCGTTAGAGTCCATAATACATTCTCCCCCATGCAGTTTGCCACACTTCCTACAAGCTGGCCTCTCCTGGGCTGTAATGTCTTACGAACCTGAGGGAGTAATCCCTGACTAACATCGAGCCCTCCTTAAGGTTGATAAATTTCTCAACCTTAGCCTTCTTCATTTATCAGGGAAAGAACTTCCCTAGAAATGCCATCTTGAAAGTATCCCAAGTAATAGGACCCCCTCCTAAGCCTATGCTATCCTAGCACACCTTATACCAGGATTGAGCTACATCCTTTAGCTAGTAGGATGCCAACTCAGACTTTTCCACATCAATTAAACCCGATAGCCTGAGCTTGTAAAGTGATAGCTTGGGCCATCTGTACCAAAGTTGTCCTTACTTCTCCATCTGTCAACCCAGCTGAGTTAACAGACATCTCTATTTCATCATCTAGAGCCTGGGGAGAAACTTGAATTACCCAGTAGCCGCTCCTCCAATCTCCCTGCCTGCTTTTCTCCTTGTATTCATCTTTTAGAAACTTCAAGAGTTGATGTTAGATATGCTCTTAACACAAAGAAATCCGACATTAGCGAAGGCACGATAAGATTAGAAGAAGGGAAATTTTCCTAAGCATCATGCAGTCTCTAATCTAAGATAGTGGTGCACTTCACTACCATGACTTAGAAACTACTTGATGTTGTTGAAGTTAACTTATTATCCTCAAAATTTCACCTAGCGCTCTAATACCAACTTTGTCATGACTAGAATCTAGACCCCCGACGAGACAGGCCTCGTTGACCTCTCAGAGATTGCAGACAAGCCTACATACGTCATTCTTACTTCATCTAGGTTAATTTTAGAGGAAAATTTGAAACTTTTTATTTCTTAACATGCTTACTAAACATTCGACTACATACGTAATTTTTCACCATCAACCATCTAACATTAAGATCATCAAATGAATAACACAATTTATTATAACGATAAAGATGTACTTGCCAAAATGGCACCAATAAAATGTCAGAACAAAAATGGGAAAGAAACGCTAGTGGAACATACTCCACTAGCTCAATCCTACAACTAATCTAGAATGTAAATGGGCAAGCATCCTCGAAAGCATGAGGGCCTACCAAGTCCGGATGAATTCTCAACGTTCGAATAACTGCAACGTTGATCCTGTAGCTCTAGCGTCCACCTATGCCTGCACCAAAAAGTTTATAGTTGTATAGGGTTAGTAGACACCTGTACTAAGTATGGGTATATGCAAGCACACAACAAGAACATGCATGAGTAAGATTATCTTTTTCCTAACAACATAATTATAGAAGGTCAAGTCAGTGGACTTGCCAAATTGAGATTAGGAAAGTGAGTGAGCTTTCCAAATTTGAATTAGGAAGGTTTATGAGCTTTCCAAATATGAATTAGGAAAGTTTATGAGCATTCCAATTTTGGATTAGGAAAAATATGCCATGAGAGTAACATGCATCATCATACTTAACATTTTGCACACATCACACAACAGCGTACACATAGCACATATCATAATTCCTATAACACATAACATAGTTCATATCATTCATTCGTATGCCATGAGACCTTGGAATCAAGGACTTGACATTAAGACTTCCAAAAAATAAGGGCTCAACATATGAGACCTGAACTAGGGAGTCTGCTTTAGCAAACACAGAGTCTGCTTCGTTCATTCATACGTACTTCATTTCATTTTATTCATTGGCCAGTTTAAATACAAGCTATACCTAGGATATAGTTTAAGAATTTCATCGAGTTTGTTGTGCAATGACCAAGAATGACCTAATGTCATTACTTTAATCTAACTCACCTCTTGATTATCCTATCCTAACACCTTTGGTATCATTTGTTTCATTATGGGCATCATTTCAGGCTGGCCTCATTCATTCTTAGGGAATTTTAACTTTAACCGACATAGATCATGTGAGCATCATGAAATCCAGTGTCATGAAACCCCACACCGAGAATAGGTGGAAAGGCCGACCAAAGTGACCCAAAACATGCTAGCGTACATGGGAATTGAACCCTGCTAGATCTCTATATTAGCAGTATAGGTTCGAAGACTAGGAGATACAAGGAGAACCATACCCGACATGCCAGACAGTCTCATCTCATAAGAGTTACGTGAACCTCCGCCCTTCTCAAAAGAAGGCATCACTGCTCATAGCTAGTATATCGGTGCCTAGTATAAAGTTCCATTATATTAAACTCATACATCATGGAAGCTGGCTTCTAGTATGAGGACATCATAGCTCTTTAGATGATTTCTCAACTAATCATTAGTATTAAGTATGCATTAACTTCAATACTTTCATTACAGTGTTCATAGAGACTAGTCTTTTCATTAACTTTACACTCTCATAGGTGAGTACGTTTTGGTAACATTTACTTATGCTCATTTGAGATTGCTCTGATCTTTCAAATAGCCTCTTATCATGTTGTCACCAGATTCATTAACTTTAGCACATTTGCTCTACATAATTACTCACCCCTTTACACGATTGTTTATATCATCATATGCAAATGCCCTTGGCCATTTAGTGTGTCTCACACTCTTACCTAACCCATTCTAGGTTTTACATCATATCATCTCATACATCTTAGGTTCACTTACTTTTAAACTTATACTAGACTTATGAGTCAACACATAGAAGCCATGAGACTTCATTCATAGTTTGTCTAAGTGATACATGTTTACCCAAGATTATGTAGTACAAGAGTTATGCATCTTGTAGATATGCCAAGATATTGATTTTGATCTTTAGAGGAAGCATTCATTAAATACTTGTTTACGTATGACTTATGTGTCTATACGGAATTGGGCTAGGGAACCCGATTTCGAATCCCTTGAACAACACTTTTTCTTATTTTAAACTTTGATAATTGCATTTTTCAGATTCGGGAGATCGTAGTTCGATTCCCATCAACCCCATAATATTTCTTTCTTGTTATCCTCCCCTTTTTCATTTTAAGGCAAGGAGGTTGTGGGTTCAATCCCCCACAAGCTCATTATTTTTTTTAAAAAATTATTTCTTAACTTTCTCACCCATCCAAGAGGTTGTGGGTTCAATCCCCACTTTCCACATTTATTTTCTCCTTTATTTTTCTCCTCACTCTCTCATCCATTCAAGAGGTTGTGGGTTCAATCCCCACTTTCCACATTTATTTTCTCCTTTATTTTTCTCCTCACTCTCTCATCCATTCAAGAGGTTGTGGGTTCAATCCCCACTCTCAACATTTTATTTCCACCTTTATTTTTCTCCTAACTCTCTCATCCATTCAAGAGATTGTGGGTTCAATCCCCACTCTCCACATTTTATTTTCTCCTTGATTGTCCTTCTAACTATCTCATCCATTCAAGAGGTTGTGGGTTTAATCCCCACTCTCTACATTTTATTTTATTCTTTATTTTCCTCCTAACTTTCTCATCCATTCAAGAGTTTGTGGGTTCAATCCCCACTCTCCACATTTTATTTTTACTTCTTTATTTTCATGGTTTTTAACATGGTGAGGTCACAGGTTCAATACTCCATGACCTCACTTGTTTTAATTCATTTTTTCAACATTTTGAACCCTCTTTGCTGACCGAAATTCATCAATAGAATCTTGAAATTTTCTTTTAATTTTTCAGCATCCTTTCGTCAAGTTACACCTTAGCTCTTAGGGGATTTTCGTAGTGCATTTAGAACGTTTTAGGTGTGTCTTCATGTATTCATTTAGCCAAGACATTATCCCTCAAATCAGCCACATTTCAACTCCTATGAACATCACATTTACATCAACATGTGTACATGAAATACAAAGGAATATGATGCCATTTCAAGTCCTAAACCATGAATAATAGCCACCAGATACATACACACGTAGTTACATTTTCGGAAACATCAACATGAGTCACATAATTCCAAACATACATATAAACACATAATTATCACGAAAACAAGTTTGATCCCTAGTTTTATACTAGCAAACACAACAAACCTATGATTCAATGTGAGCTAGTGACAGGGACATGCAACGGGGAACAATCCTAGTTTTCGGAATAAATATTCTGAACCTTAAGGGGTCTCTTGGGAAATGGACCAAGAGAGAAGAGAACCCATACATTTTTGACGTTCAAACCTCGACTTTCTCCCCAAAGAACCCCTCCAAACACACGTCCAAATCCAATAGCTTCAACACCAACTTGACGGAAAAACCCTCTCTTTGCCTAACGTGTTAGATTAGTTGTTTGCTTATAATTTTCGTTGTGAGTTCTTCAAGTGTGAAGAACTTTTGTTTACCTACTGTTTTTGTACATTATTTGGCATAGAAAAATGTGAGTGATAGTGATAGAGACATGAGAGAGAGAGACGAGCGTGGGAGAGAATGTTTTCTTAGGCTTAGGAGTCTAGTTTAGGACTTAGTCAAATAAGGTTTTATTTAATTATTAAAAATCTGATTTCCTTTTATTTTAAATAATCTATAACTAATAAATATAAATTAGTTACATTTATTTACCAAATTTAAATAAAAATAATTTAATTCATTGCTTCCACCTAGGTTCGAACCCGGGTGGAGCAAGACTTCACTTCAAGAGCCCAATTTCGGTCCTCTCTTCCCAAAATGCCCCTCCACCTTATTAATTAAATAGTTAATTATATATTTAGGGTAATTATGATACTACCCTTATCCTAAAAAAAGACCATTTTACCCCTAGACCCTCCAAACCTAAGATTTCCTCTTTTTAAGTCCGGTAAAGACTCCTTCGAGTAAATCTTTGTATTAGAGAGTCCTACATGGTTGCACCCAACCTTTTCTATCTAAAATAACTCCCCAAGTTAGTTGGCTTTGATGTAGATAGGGTTCTGAGGTCTGGTTCTACGCGCATCATTTCGTGTGAGCCTGGTCTAATCGTTGGCATTCTAGACTCATTAAGCATTACTTAGCATATCCATTTTTTGGGTTGTTACATCACCGCTCACCCTAAGTTGGTGATACCTGATACAAGTCAATATTAGAAAAGTAGCTTGCCCCTTGGAGTTGATCAAACAAGTTGTAATTACGAGGAAGAGGATACTTGTTCTTAATAGTGACTTTATTGAGTTGGCGATAATCAATGCACATTCTTAAGGACCCATCCTTCTTCTTCACAAACAAAACCGGAGCATACCATGGAGAAATACTAGGTCTAGTAAAGCCTTTTTCTAGTAAATATTTTAGTTTAACCTTCAACTATATCAATTTGTCCGGATCCATCCAATAAGGAGGAATTGTAATGGATTTGTATCTGGTAACAATTCGATACCAAAATCAATTTCCCATTCGAAGGGATACCGGGAAGATCATTAGAAAAGACCTCCAGAAATTCTCTCACTACGGGGACCAACACAAAGGGAGGAATTTCAGAGTTAAAATCTTGGACTCTTACAATATTGTATAAACACCCTTTAGAGATCATTTATCAATCTTTCAAAATAGATGATGCAACCTTTAGGAATATAATGTCCCCCCTTCCACTCTACAAAAGGCTCATTTGGAAAGTTAAACAATCAATAGAGGCAAAGCAAGCATGAAACCAATCCATAAACAAAATGATATCAAAATCAAGCAAATAAAGTTCTACTATTTCAACATAAGAAACTCTATTGGGCAACATTATAGTACAATTTCTATACACCCTTTTTGCAACAACCGACTCACCCACCGAAGTAGACACTATAAAAGGTTCAAATAAAATATTGGGCAAAATGTAAAAAAAATTAGCTATTAGAGGAGTAAAAAATGATAAGGTAACATTGGGATCAAGTAAGGCATATACATCAATAGAGAAGACTTTCAATATACCGGTCACCATGTCGGGAGAAGTATCTTTCTCACCCCTTGAGCGGAGAGCATAGAAGCGGTTATTCTTTGGAGCCTCATTTGAACCACTTGCTTGAGCTTGACCACTACTCTTGTCTTGACCCCTCATGTTATGGCAATCCCTAACCTTGTGCCCACTTTTACCACAACCAAAACAATTATCCATTTCTTTAAGGAAATCACCATAATGCTTCTTGCCACACTTTCCAAAAGTTAGCTTCTTGGTTGGTGAACTAGAATACCTTCCATTCTTAGGCTTAGGGTTAGACACCCTATCACCACTAGCCTTAGGAACTTGGAAGTAACTTGATTAGAAACCCACTTCTTAAATCTAGGATTGTCTTGTATATCAAACCTATTTTTTGAAGAACCACCATCAAAATATCTTGCCCTCTTAGCATCTCAACTCTTCCTCTTAGTCCTTGCCTCCTCCACATGTTGGGCATGCACCCTATGACGAGAAATGTTCATGTTGTCATGTATCATAGCCTAATGACCCTCCTCTTTAGAATCATCTAAAACCCATCACAAAATGACTCATTTCATCTCTAGGATTTGAAACTAAAGAAGGAGCATATTTTAACAATTTAGTGAATTTAAATGAGAATTCATGCACACTCATACCTCCTTGGCGAAGGTTGATGAACTCCACCACTTTTGCTTCCCTCTTCTCCCTAGGGAAGAACAGATCAAGAAAAGCCTTATTGAACACCTCCTAAGTCACCGGTCCACCATTTAATCAATGAACTCTTGGGGGTCTTCTTAAACCTTGGACACATAAAAAGTACAATGTATCATCCGAGTGAAATCCCTTAGACTAAAGGCCATGCTATCTCCTTGTGGATTTCCTCGGGGTACAACCTCCCGATTAACTTTGGTCGTCATGGCTTGGTCTTGAGTAGTGGCAGGTTTTGCTTGGGTAGTTATGGCTTGGGCCATTTGGAAGAGAGGGACCCTTATGTTCTCATACGTCAAAGGAGGAGGATTCATCGGGGCTTGGTCATCATTCACATATTCCTTAAATAGGACATGTTTATTTAGTCTTAGGCATGTACATCACATGAACAACAACATCAAGTATAGTCAAGTCAATCATGCATATCATATAATTGAATACATATTCAAGTAACTCTATTATCAAGTCATAGTAACAATAAGAATGAATAACAGTACATTTCATTTTAAACAAAGGAAGTCAATTACCCATGAACCCCTATCAAGTGAACAATTGCAATGACCAAGTAAAGCCCCATAACCTTACCCAATCAAGTAACCCAAGAAGAATCATGACCAACATCCTACTTTATCCCTACCTAGACTAAGCTATACCCCTTAGGTCATCTTAGTTAGAGTTCATACCTTTAGTTCATTTTACCTTTTTGGGAACATATTACTCTAACCGAAATAGACCACATGAGATAATGTGGAATCTGGTGTCATAAAGCCCTACAAAGAAGGAAGGCGAACTACTTGCCAAAGTAGTACTAAAGCATAAAACATAGTAGCTGCGTGGATCAAGTAGCTAGTATTCCTATGGGGGCAACATAGTTCAAGAACTAGGAGATATAATTGGGACCCTATTTATGCTACATGCATTGTATTCTCCAATCTCAAGAGTACATTTGTTATCCTACCTTCTCTATGTGGTAAGGGACATTCCTCACTCTAGTTCACTCGGTGCTAAGCAAGAGTCCCCTTTTGAAATATCTTTGAGCATTTACTAACAATTATAACTTAGTTTAGGTCATAGGGTCTAACCCGTGTATAATCATCATCATCAATAGCGCAATAAGAATTTCATATGTATAAATCCTTTCAATACAATTCATACAGGTGAGGTTAACACATTACATGTCACTTTATAATAAGGCGCATTGGTAAGCATCACCATCCTTATAACATTCACATCTTACTCAACCTCACAACCATAGTCAAGACATTTCAATTTAACATCATACCAACCCCTATCAATCCTAACACAAGATATACTCCAATACAAAATCATGATTCAATCACACTTAATCATAAATTAAAGTAAAGAACAAGGATTATAAGATTCACAAAGTCTCCTTCATATCTCATCACCAAGGTCTTACCATCAACCCTTATTTCAAACCAATAGGTCATAAAATCAACATAATTCAATAACCAACATGATAATAAGTCTAGGAGAATCAATATATCACAATTTAGTACTAGATCATAACTTAGGACAAGATACTTAGGTTAATTTACAACTTACATTACAATCTAGATCACTTATCAAGAACTAGCATGAAAAGACTACAATTCCCCCTAATACATTTATGATTAGCATACAAACATCATCTTATAGTGATTCAACCAAGAACCGAGTCAATTGAATCAAATACAACCTAATTCATATCAAGTTCAAACCTAGGGTAAAGGGTTGAGGGTCATCATCTACAAACAAGAAAAAACCATAAAGATATATTGTAATTAAGTTAGAGTACATGTTAATCTATTCATATTATCCAAATGAAACCATAAACAATTCATTTCACATCATGATTTTTGAGATGGAGAAGAAGCCATATGAAAAATCAACTTTTGAAAATACTTTGATAGAATTCTTTGAGGAAAGAAGTCTCAGAGGTGAATTAGATCCAACGTTTGATGAAGATTTAATGGTGAAATCTTCCTTTTATATCCCCTAAATTCCTCCCCTAGCTTGTCTTCAATGTTGTCTTCCAATAGAGAGAGAAACAAGAGAGAAGGAAGAGAGTTTTTTTTGAGAGTTGTAATTAAATTAATGGGGTTGGGGTCTTTATATGGGGGGTTAATGAACTTAATTAGATTCCTTTTAACCCCTAATTAAAAACCTGTACCTTGACTAATTAAATGAAGCTAAGTTAAAATGTTCAGGAAAATTATACCCTCGCAGACGAGATCCCGATCGATGATCCGTTTGTGAGTCGATGGTCACTGTACCCTTCCGTGCTGCACATTTGACGTTCTTATCAAAGACTATGCAATTGGGGTCCTTCAAATTTTTGTCTAAGTGTTGGTCTACGGTTGGTAATGACGCACCATCGACCCACACACGGATCGTCGATTGCATCTCGTGGTTACACATTGTCCAGGTAGTGTTGACACCAACGTGCAAGGTCCTCCTCAAGAGCCCTTGATTGGTCAGTGGGAAGTCGTACTCGGACTTTTCTACCACAAATTGACTTAAACAAATGTTAACCAACCTTTCACCTATTTTCATGGATTTCCGAATCCTAAAAACTATTCAAATTGGCTAAGGCACGCTAGTACCTATTTGAACAAGTTTTCGGACGTCATGGACGTCCTAAAACATTTTGGTTTCTAAACCTCTTAAATGACCTATTTTTATTCAAATGACCCTTAAAATAGTGTGTAGACCTCATGACACTTATTTTAGGCTTTAAGACACATCTTTATTTTAGAAATGTTACATTATTCCCCCCTTAGGAACATTCGTCCCTGAATGACACAAAAATTCTTTTGAAGGAAGATATAGACACAAGACTAGCAGCCCAACCAACAACATTACATAACAACATCAGCCATATCTAAAGGCAAAAGACAATTCAAAACTTCAACTACCACAAATGAGGAGGCTCAACATCACATTTTAAGGAATATTCTTCTCACAACAACTAGAGCTCAATCATAGCATTTATGAGTCAATTATGTCAAAGTTCAACTTACAAACATGCTACATATCATTTAATAAATACACACCATATGAAAATGTACAAGATAAGTCAAACAAGCCAAAGAGAAAAAATTCAAGTTCAAATGTACTACTTCACTGTAATTCACTTTAACGTAAAATAAAAAATGCACATTTTGCATTACTTCACTACAAAACGAAACAACTTGAATTTTAGTCATTATATTCATTATTAGTTAGAACTACTAACCTTAGTTATCAAATATTTGAGTGTAACGGGACTTCATGTCGTCCTCGGCCTCCTATGTTTCACCCTCAACTAGGTGATTCTTCCATAACACCTTTACGGAAGGCACCTCTTTATTCCTCAATTTCTTTACTTTCCTATCAAGAATTTGAACCGAGACTTCCTCATAAGAGAGATTATCCTTGAAACCAAGACCCTCAATAAGAAGGATAGACTCGGGATCACCAATACACTTTTTAAGCAGTGAAACATGGAAAACCGGATGAACCGAACCCATTTCACAAGGAAGTTTCAATTCATAGGCATCCTTACCAACACTTTTCAAGATTTCATAGGGACTCACATAACGAGAAATCAACTTCCCTTTCGTGCAAAATCTAACCACCCCCTTCATAGGTAAAAGTTTCAAATACACCTTATTTCCTACTTTAAATTCCAAATCCCTTCTTCTATGGTCAGCATAAGACTTTTGGAGACTATAGGTTGTTTGCAACTGGTTCCTTATGATATGAACTTTCTCCAGTGTCTTATAACTCAAATCAGGACCAAGAAGGGAAGTCTCACCCATTTCAAACCATCAAATAGGAGACCTACACCTCCTACCATACAAGGCTTCATAGGGAGCAATGGAGATGGATGAATGAAAGCTATTATTATAAGCAAACTCCACCTAAGGCAAATGCTTATCCCAATTCCCTTTAAAATCAATAATTCAAGCCCAAAGAATATCCTCAAGGGTTTGAATAGTACGTTCTACCCATCCGTTTGGGGATGAAAAGCAGTACTCAACTTCACTTTAGTACCTAGCCCTTCTTGGAATGACCTCCAAAACCTAGATGTGAATTGTGCACCCCGATACGATATGATGGATAACGGAATACCATTGCGACACACAATCTCATCTATGAATATCCTAGCATAATCTTCCGCCGAATAATTGGACTTATCAGGGATAAAATGAGAAGACTTGGTCAACACATCCACAACCACCGATATAGAGTCATATTGCCTTTGAGTCCGGGGCAAACCCACTACAAAATCCATATTGATGTATTCCTAGTTCCAAATAGGAACTTGGATTTCTTGTAGTAAGCTACCCGACTTTTGAATTTCGGCCTTTACTTGTTGGAAATTTGGACACTTAGCATCAAACTCTGCTATGTCCTTCTTAAAATCTTCCCACCAAAATATTTCCCTAAGATCATGGTACATTTTTGTCGAACCCGGATGAATTGAGTAGCGGGACCCATGGGCTTCTCGACGATCTGGTCCCTCAACCCATCCACTTGGAGAACACATAATATCCCTTGGCTTCTCAAAATACCATCCCCCGCTAAGGAAAATGACTCATTTAACTTACCAAGTACCGACTTCTTCAACTCCATCAATTGTTTATCAATGTGTTGTTTAGACTTTACCTCACCTACAAAGGATGACTCAGAGTGATTATGAACCATGAAACGACCATTTGGACCATCTTCCAACCTTACACATGTTTTTCTTAGCTTCATCTCTGTGTGACACACTACCCCTAGTCATATGACTTAGAGAATCCGCAACCACATTGGCCTTACCGGGGTTATAGAGGACACTCATGTCATAATCTTTCAACCATTCTAACCACCTTCCTTGTCGGAGATTCATCTCATTTTGCGTAAACACATATTGGAGACTCTTATGGTCGATATAGACGTCAACATGGACATATACAAATAATGCCTCCATATTTTAAAAGAATACACCACGACCGCTAACTTAAGGTCATGAGTTGGATAGTTTCTCTCATGCACCTTTAGTTGCCTAGAAGCATAGTCTATCACCTTCCCTTGTTGCATAAGCACACACCCTAAACCCACATGGGATGCATCACAATACACAACAAAACCCTTTGTACCCTCCGGTAAAGTCAACATAGGAGAGGAAGTAAGCCTATCTTTCAACATTTGGAAGCTTCTCTCACATGCCTCAAACCACTCAAATTTCTTACACTTTTGGCTCAAATTAGCTAAATGAGATGCAATGGATGCAAAAACATCCATGAACCTCCAATAATATCCTGTTACATGGAAGAAACTTCTACTATCGGTTGCAGTCAATGGTCTAGGCCAATTTTTTACCATCTCCATTTTCGTTGGGTCAACCTCAACTCCCTCACTAGAGATGATATGACCAAGAAATGTGATAGCCCTCAACCAAAATTTGCATTTTCTATACTTGGCAAACAATTGATATTCTTTAAGTACTTGCAACACCACCCTCAAATGGTTCATGTGATCACCCTCATTACCAAGAAATCATCACTGAAGGCAATGACAAAGGAATCTAGGTAACTTCGAAACACCCTATTCATTAGGTCCATAAATGCCGTCGGAGCATTAGTCAGACCAAAGGACATTACTAGAAACTTAAAATGACCATATCTAGTCCGTAACGCTGTCTTTGGTAAATCCTCACCCCTCACCCTAAGTTATGATACCCCGATCTCAAGTCAATTTTATAAAAGTTGCTTGACCCTTGGAGTTGACAAACCAGTCGTCAATTCGAGGGAGAGGATACTTATTCTTAATAATGACTTTATTGAGTTGGCGAAAATCAATGCACATTTTGAAGGACCCATTGTACTTCTTCACGAACAAAACTGGAGCAACCCATGGGGAAATTCTAGGTATTATGAAGCCTTTGTCAAGTAAATCCTTGAGTTGTACCTTCAACTCTTTCAATTCGGCCGCATCCATCCGATAAAGAGGAATTGAAATAGGATTTGTATCCAGTAGAAGATGGATACCAAAATCAATTTCCCGTTCGGGAGGAATACCGGGAAGATCATTAGGAAAGACCTCCAGAAATCCACTCACTACGAGGACCGACTGAATGAGAGGAATTTTGGACCCTAGATCTTGGACTCTTACAATATGATATAGACAACCTTTAGAGATCATTTTGCATGCTTCTTGACAAGAGATGATACGACCTCTAGAAATAGAATTTCCCCCCTTCCACTCAACAACGAGTCATTTGGAAAGTTAAACTTCACCACCTCTGACCTACAATCAATTGAGGCAAAGCAAGCATTCAAATAATCCATACCCAATATAATATCAAAGTAAATCATATAAAGTTGTACTATATCAACATAAGAAACTCTATTGGGAAATATTATAGGACAACTTTTATACACTCCTTTTGCAACAACCAACTCACAAAACCAAAGTAGACACTTTAAAAGGTTAATGCAAAATATTGGGCAAAATGTTGAAATTTTTAGCTATTAGAGGAGTAACAAATGATAAGGTAACACCGGGATCAAGTAAGGCATATACATCAATACAGAAGACTTTCAACATACCAGTCACCACGTCGGGAGAAGTCTCTTTCTCACCCTTAGAGCGGAGACCATAGATGCGATTCTTCTGTGGAGCCTCATTTGAACCACTTGCTTGAACTTGACCACTACCCTTGTTTTTATTCCTCACATTAGTGCAATCCCTAACCTTGTGCCCAATTTTACCACAACCAAAACAATTATCCGTTCCCTTAAGGAAATCACCATAATGCTTCGTGCCACACTTTCCACAAGTTTGTTTCTTGGTTGGTGAACTAGAATCCCTTCCATTCTTAGGATTAGGGTTAGACACACTATAACCACTAGCCTTAGGGAACTTGGAAGGAACTTTACTAGAAACCCACTTCCTGACTCTAGGCTTGTCTTGTATTTCAAGCCTATTCTTTGAAGAACCACCATCAAAATATCTTGCCCTTTTTGCATCTCTACTCTTCCTCTTAGCCCTTTCCTCTTCCACATGTTGGGCATGCACCCTAAGATGAGAAATTTCATGCTGTCATGTGCATAGCCGAATGAAACTCCTCTTGTAAATATTCTGACACCCCTATCACAAAGTGGCTCATTTGATATGTAGGATCGGAAACCAAAGAAGGAGCATATTTTGACGATTTAGTTAATTTCAATAAGTATTCATGAACACTCATACCTCCCTAGCGAAGGTTGATGACCTCCACCACTTTAGCTTCCCTTTTTGCCCTTGGAAAGAACCCGTCAAGAAAATCCTTCGTGAAGATCTCCCAAGTCACCGACCATCCCTTGATGTCGTATTGTCCCTCCATTTCACATACCATGCTTGAGCCACATCCTTAAGTTGGTAAGTGGCTAACTCGGCCTTCTCACTAGTAGATAACCCCATAGCAAAAAGTATCTTGTAGACTTCATCAATGAACTCTTGGGGGTCTTCTTCAACCTTGGACACTTAGAATGTAGGAGGATTCATCCGAGTGAAATCCCTTAGACGGGAAGCCATAGTAGTAACTTGTTGATGAGCTCAGGGTACAACCTCCCGATTGGCTTGGGCCGTCATGGCTTGGGCTTAAGCGGTGGCGACTAGTGCTTGGGTAGTAATGTCTTGGGCCATCTGGAAGAGAGCGGCCCTTATATTCTCATTTGTCAAAGGATAAGAATTCACCAGGGCTTGGTCATTATTCACACCTTCCTTAAGAAAAGAACTTGATCACCACGGGGAGGATCTCCCGTATTGGCAATCTCTTCTTCAAGTCTTCGTGCCGCATTTCTTCAAGTATTCCTTGCCTATTTTCATAATGAAAATATTAGATGCAAATAACACAATAAGTATAGTCTGGTGGTACGATATTAGATTTCAAAGAAAGTGAGAGTTTCCTAAGAATCACATAGATTCCAAATCATAAGTATGGAGCGCTTCACAATTATGTATACCAACCTACATAGACGTGATTGAGAGAGACATAGACTCAAAGATATTCAACCTCATGCTCTGATACCAAGTTTTTCACATCCAGGTTTACCCTTTAGACGTTACCGGCATCGTCGTCCTCTTTGAGGACTAAGACTAGCCTCTTTATTTGCATCGTTGATTCATAGGTCAAAAACACGGAAAATTTAAAACATTTCATTACTTCTAATTGGAGGTTTATATAGAACTCTACATACATGTAATATATTCATATGGAGTATACATAGACCGTTCATATAGGACGGTTACATAGCCTTCGACTTTTATTGAACATAAGTATATAAAATATAACATAGACATAATAGTCATAAAAGTTTCCTCTTCTCATAAGCATCTAACCAGAGAGTAAGAACTTGGGCATAATCCCGTACATCAAGTAATAATGCGTCACATGGGCTATACAATGTTCATACTAAAATGGAAGGAAAGAACCACATAAGTCTTTAACTACTAAGCAAACTCCATAAGCTAGAAAGTGGCATCGCCCTCGGCAAATGAGGACCTACCTTACTTGGATGATCAAGATATAGAATCCTTTCTTCAAGTCGTCCCCAAAACACCTCAATGACCAGAACCTAAAACATTGGGGAAAAGGAAGATGGGGTTAGGACACCACTTGTACTATGTATGACACCATATGCACAGATATATGAAACATGCTAAGAAAAGGGACATTTTCATAAAGTATGTGTTTTTCACTTAGAAACCTTTATGCACATTCTACAAAACCAATTCACCCAACATTTCATGTTCATCAAGTCATATTAACAATAAGAATGAATAAGAGTACATTTCATTTTAAACAAAGCAAGTCAATTACCTATGAACCCCTATCAAGTCAACAAGTGCAATGACCAAGCAAAGCCCCTTACTTAATCAAGTAACTGAACAAGAATCAACACTAACACCCTACTTCACATAACATGGCAGTTAGGAGTACATATCATCTTACTTAAACAATATAGACCAACACATACTCATAAATGAACTAATCAACACATAGTATCAATAATGTGCAAGTCCATCATGTACATAACATATACAATCATAAGCATAATTATATATAAGAACATCCTCCTAAGACTCCCTTGAACGCTAACTAATGCAATGCTTAAGTAGAGTCCCAAACCCCTACCTAGACTAAGATATATCCCTTACGTCATCTTAGTTTGAGTTCAATCCCTTAGTTTATTTTACCTTTTTGGGAACATATTTCCCTAACCGACATAGACCACATGAGCTAATGTGGCATCCAGTGTCATAAAACCCTACACCGAAAGAAGGCGGACTACTTGCCAAAGTAGTACCAAAACATAAAACATTGCAACTACGTGGATCCACTAGGTAGTATTCCTATTGGGGAAACATAGTTCAAGAACTAGGAGATATAATTGGTATCCTCTTTATGATACATGCATTGTAGTCTCCAATATCAAGACTACATTCGTGATCCTACCTTCCCTACGTTTGAAGGGACACTTTTCACTCTAGTTCAATCGGTGCTAAGTTAGAGTCCCTTTTTGAAATGTCTTTGAGCCTTTACTAACTATTATAACTTATGTTAGGTCATAGGGTCTAACACTTGTATAAATATCATCATCAATAGCACAATAAGAATTTCATGAGTATAAATCCTTTCATTAAAATTCATATAGGTGAGGTTAACACATTACATATCACTTTATAAAAAGGCACATTGGTAAGCATCACCATACTTATAACATTCACATATTACTCAACCTCACAACCATAGTCAAGAGATTTCAATTTAACATCATACAAACACTATCAATCCGAACACAAGCAATACTCCATTACAACATCATGACTCAATCACACTTATTCATAAATTGAAGTAAAGAATAGGGATTATAAGACTCACCAAGCTCCTTCATATCTCATCACTATGGTCTTACCATCAACCCTTACTTCAACCCAATTAGGTCATAACATCAACATAATTCTATAACAAACATGATAATAAGGCTAGGAGAATCACAATATCACAATTCAATACTAGATCATAGCTTAGGACAAGATACTTAGGTCAATTTAAAACTTACGTTACAACCTAGATCACTTATCAATAAGTAGTATGAAAAGACTACAATTCACCCTAATACATTTATGATTAGTATAAAACATCATCTAATAATAATTCAACCAATAACCAAGTCAATTGAAACAAATACAACCTAATTCATGTCAAGATAAAACCTAGTTAAGGGTTGAGGGTCATCATCTACAAACTAGACTAAACCATCAAGATATATTGTAATTAAGTTAGAATACATGATAATATATTCATATTATCCAAAATAAACAACAAAAAATTCAATTCATAACATCATTTTTGAGATGGACAAGCATCCACATGAAAACTCAACTTCTGAAAAATACTTTGAAGGAACCCTTTGAGGAAAAAAGTCTCAAAGGTTAATTAGATCCCATACCTCATTGTTTGATGAAGATTTGATGCTGAAATTGTACCTTTACAGCTCCCAAATCACTCCTCTAGATTTTCTTCAATGGTGTCTTCCAATAGATAGAAAAGAAGAGAGAAGAAAAAGAGTTTTGTTGTGAGAGGTTCTATTAGACTTATGGGATTGGGGTTTTTATATGGGGGGGGGGGGGTTAATAAACTTAATTAGACTCCCTTGAACCCCTAATTAACCACCTAACCCCTTAAATAATTAAATGAATCTATGTTAAAACGTGCAGGAAAATTAGACCCTCACAGACGTGACCCCGATCGACGGTCCGTCTGTGAGTCGACGATCACTATGCCCTTCCATGCTGCACATCGTCGTTCTTATCAGAGACTATGAAATTGGGGTCCTTCAAGATTTGGGTAAGTGTTGGTCAAAGTTTTTCAATGACTCCCCGTCGATCCACACACGGATAGTCGACTGCATCTCGTGATTACACATTGCCAAGGCAGTGTTGACACCAACGTTCAAGGGTCTTTCTCAAGGGACCTTGGTTGGTCCTTTGGGAGTTGTATATGGATGTTTTAACCACAAATCGACTTAAAAACATGTTAGCAACCCTGTCACCAATTTTAATAGATTTTTGACTCCTAAAAACTATTCAAATTGGCTAAGGCACGCTAGTACCTCTTTGAACAAGTTTCCGGACGTCCTTGGACGTTTTGGTTTCTAAACTTCCTAAATGAACTATTTTTATTAAAATGACCATTAAAAAAGTGTCTAGACCTCATGGCAATAATTTTAGGCTTTAATACACATCTTGCATTTTCAAAATGTTACATATCCCTCATAGACGAGACCTCGATCGACTGTCCGTCTGTGAGTCAACGGTTCCT
>NC_028644.1:18975723-19045372 GCF_001406875.1 Solanum pennellii
CCTATTGCTATTAAGTGTAGTTTGTTGAGAAATTGATGTTTATTAATGGGATTTTCGTGTAGATCATGTCCTTGTCCCCAATTTCCCCAAATCTTGGATCTTGCTTATGAATTGATGGGAATTGATGAATGTACCGATTGATAGACTCATTTTAACTATTGTAATTCATTCATGGACTGCCTAGGGTCGTGTATTGTTGAGATTTGATCTATGTGTCGAGGAATTCATGATTGAACCCTTTCTTCTAACCCTAGTTTATGAATTGATGATAATTTCATTAGTAATGGTACAATTTACTTAGTGATTGTATAAATTACTATTTTAACACGTTGATAAGTAAATTGATGGACGATATGGTTGGATTGATGTAAAATCTTGAATGAGGCTTATGAAGGCTATGTTTTAAGACTTTATGATATTGAATCCTTTTCTTCAATGATGATGACTTATACTTGATAATGCTATTCAATTGAAGTATTTTATATGATTAGATTAGGAAGATGATGATATGATGAATGTGATGAAATATCTTAGCTATGTGAATTGCGAGATCATGTTAAGGGAATGATGATAAAAGGTTTAATATGAATCACTTGTGTGTGTTACTATGATATGACTCTGATATGTTGATCTCACAAATGAAGGGTTGTTATGAAAGGAAATTCTCAAGCAATACCCAATGAGCTAATGACTATGAATATACAAAGGGTTAATCTCCTATGGCCTAAACTAAGATATGATTATTAATAAAGGCTTAAATACATTTCAAAAAGGGACTTTAGCTTAGAAGCTAGTGAAGTTGACAATGAGAGGTGTTGACTCCCCAATGGAAGGGAGATTGACCAATGGTTTGATGAGATGAGGATTTGAATGCTAGTAGGCATATACGAGGTTCAAGACATATCTCCTAGTTCCTTAAGTATGTTGACTCCATTGGAAGACTAACTAGTGGATTCACCTAGAAAGATATGTTTATGTTTTAGTTCTACCTTGGCAAGTAGATCACCTTCTTTCTGTGTAGGATTCATCACACCAGATTCCATGTTTAGCTCACATGGTCTATGTCGGTTAAGGAAATTGTTCCCAAAAGTAAAATGAATGAATGAAGTAATGAAGTTGAACACTAACTAGGGTGACTTAAACGGTTCTTCTTAGTGTGGGTAGGGGTATGGGATTCTACCTATACATTGCACAAGTTGCCCTTGCGGGTAGTCCTAGGAGGTTGTTCTTATTTTATTATGCTCTTTATGATATCATGAAATGTACATATGTTGACTCTATATGATATTGTTCTTACATGATGTTGGTCAGTTTGATGAACATGATAGTTTTCTAAGTTGCTATATGTGATGATAACTACACATGATTATTATGCTATATGAATCAAGACATTATATATGATCTCTTTCCTTGTTTAAATGATTATGTGGGGTTATGGGGCTTCACATGAGCATTGCACTTGTATGCTTGGGATGAGATTATTGGTAAGGGATGATATGAACAAATGAACATGAAATGTTCATACGAATTTATGATGATGTTGTCCTTGTTTATAAACATGTCTGATGTTGTTGTGATCATTCTCTTGTATGGCTACGACCCAAAGTACTTCCAAGGCATAACCAGCGGCGGCGGCCTTTAAGTGGACTAAGACTAGCCCTTATCATATATTATAGCACACATAGGTAAACAATGCGGAAAAATTAATTACTTTACGTAGTGAAGTGTACTTGGACTTATCTTTTAGCATAACAAATCATATAAGAGTCTAAAGTCTCATCTCACATGTAAACCATCTACAAGAGTAGGAATGTTTGTACCAAGTCAATACAAAACAACACGCCACTATAGGCTTATAATAATTGTTTCAATGATAAAAGAAGGAATGAATATTTCTAAAAAAAAACAAGAAACATCATAGATAGATTGGAACTTGGCAACGCCCCCTAACATGAGGACTCACCAATGACTTGGGAAAATATCAAAGTCTTTCTTGTAATCGACGACAAACTTCTCAAATGACCAAACCTTAAATATTTGGGAAAAAAAGAGAAATAAATATGGGTTAGTACAAACCACATGTACTAAGTATGGCTTTAATGAAGAAAAATCATCAAGCATGAGAAAATGACATTTTAGTCAAAACCATGCTTTCTATCAACTTTACTCAACATGCACATATAATAAGCATAGTAAGTCAATCCGGCATAATACCAACGCAACATGTAGACCACTTAAGCAATACTCGTGCAATGCCAAAGGTAGAACCCCATAATCCAATCCAAAGCTAAGTATCACATAAGCAACCCACTTCACACTTACAACATATTCTCATAATTCATCATGACATGCTTAATACATTAATACTACTCTAACATATCAACATAATCATAATCATAAAAGAACACTACTAGAACCATCCCTTCGGATCCACATGTGCAATGTGTAAGAGAGTCCCATGCCCTCCCCCACACTATCTAGTAGCCTTCAAGAAAACCCTAATAAAAGTTCACATACTTAACTTGTTCATTTACTTTTTACGTTAGGGAAAGAAGTGCAATAACCGACATGAGACCATGTGAGCTACATGAAATCCGTTGTTCTACTCCCACACCAAAAAGAGAGGGTTAATACTTGACTAAGGTGTAACCATTCATACGTAGCTATCTAGGTGGATCCACTAAGCTAGAGTCTTATGCGGGCACATAGTTAAGAGTAAAGGAGATTTTTGTTAGAAACCTTGACTTAATATATGTGGAGATTTCCATCACATGAGAAAACACATACCTTGGGAATCCGAACTTACTAACGTGAGGAAACCCATGTGGGAGGCCGGTCATATTAAACGTGAGACCTCCATCTCATTTAGATTCTGTTTCAGTGCTAAGCAATAAATACCTTTAGTGATCATATTATTTCATCATACAAGTCCAAATTATTCTCTTATAGACCCCTATGTAAACATGTTATCTTATCTAGATCATAGGTCATCACAAGTGAGAACAATCCTTTCACTTTAGACACTACTTCATAGGTGAGTAAACCTTTCCCTTAAAGCTTTATTATAATCATGAAAAACTACTTTCAACCATATCCTACTCATATCGTTACATGCATATGTAATTCATGTCTAGTTCAATGTCTTAGGGTTAATAATGAGGAATACTCAATATTAACATCACAACCACACAACTGTCATAGAAGCATTACTATCTAAGTAACTCATACTTCATATTGAATTCAAGAAGAACCAATCAACATACCTCATTTACCTTTCAAGAACCTTCATATTTACATTACCAAGAATACATAACCAATTACATAAACAAGGTAAATTCAAGAACAAATTACATAATTAACAGCAATGTAGTTAACCTAATGATCTTCACAATTCACCATAACAATTCAAGGTTTTCATGAAATTGGGGAAGGACATGGGTCTAGGAAAATCTTATAGTAAATCATCAATTAACCATAAATATATACCTAAAGAACATTAATTCACCACAAATCATCACAATTGATTCATCATTTTGTTTTTAAAAGAAGAACCATGTGAGAAGAAAAATCCTAGTTTTGGGGGATTTAGTAATCATCTTTTGGAGGGACCTCATGGGGAAAAGAATACCAAGACTCAAATAATCCATACCTTAGTGATCATAAAGATAATAAATTGAGTTTGAAACTTGAGAACTTGACCTTCTTTTGGGAGCTCTAATTGTCTTCAATGGAGGTTTGAAGGAAGAGAGAATTTGAGAGAGATCAGAGAGATTTTTTATTTCAACATTGGGGATTTTATTTGAGCTTTAAAATTTAGCGAAAATAGTCTTCCCTTAAATTAAAAAAAATACCCCTCACTTAATTGGGTCTTTTTGTACAGTCAAATTGTCTTAAAAACAACGCAAACAAATTCGGGAAGTTGCTGCGCGTCGCGGGGGCAATTCCATATTTTTTTTCAAAATTCCGGGTTGAGGCCGTGGAACCGCGGAGGCCCTGCGTCGCGAGGAAAATTTTTCCCTTCCTTGTGCTGGATGTGTGACGCATAGGGACCTCTATATCTTGGTTGGATGCAGGTTGCTTTGGCAGCCTTCTCGCCAAGGTTCGGGTCCTCTACAAGGACCCTTTGGGTGGTCCTTAGGGAGTTGTTATCGGACATTTTGAACCTTATACTATATTTTACCTATTTAAAGTCTTTTTACAAGTATTAGACCTCATATGACGCTCCCAAACCTTCACCAAACATAGCGACATCTACTAGTTCAATTTAGCTAGTTTCCGGACGTCAAGGCCTTTCTTTAAGGTTTTGGCTCTAATACTTCTCAAACAAGTAATTTACACTTATTTAGGTCTAAAATAATTGTTATTAATTTTGTGAGGCTCTAATCTAGGTAATAAAATTTCCGGGGTGTATCATGTATATGCCAACTTGCGTTTGCAGAGAGATTTGCAAATATCTGAACATGTTTCGAAAGAAACTGTCCTTTTTATGCATGTCTTCAAATGGTTTTATTTGTACAAGTGGTTGTACTAGCCCATGTTCTTTTGATTTTCCCAAACAATGTGAGTTCAGGCCGTTGAAGAACTTTGAGGCTAAAAGCAAGAAGGCTTGGACTAGTTTCTCCAAGTATTGTTAGGTCCTCAATGTTCAAGGATGTTACGATTTCACTATTCTAGCTATGTTTTTGTTGTGTCTAAGAGAATGTTTATATCCTTTATCGTTTGATACAATGTATGTAATCCTATAATGGCATATTTAATTAGTAATGGCTATATCCATTATTGTACTCATTTTAGATGATTTAAAGTGAGACAATGTTATTAGACTAATTCATATGTATTGGTTATGTTATCTAAATAAGAATACTATGTAAGCTTCACTAAGAGAGGAGCCTATGTAAAATCATTATATCATATGTGAGAGGTCTATGTATACCACTATGTAAAAGTTCAAATTTTATGTTTTTCCGTAGTTTTGACCTATAAAGGCTTGTTTGTGATACCAATCAAGTGGGTAGCAATAAATTATGTTTATATGAATATTATATGATGTTTTTCATAATGCTTACTTGATTAATTCTAGTCTTTGATGATGAAGGTGATCATGGTGACTTAGGCCATTAAAGGCAAGATTTAGTGTTCTAGATTGATCTTCTCAATTTTATTGTCTTGAATACAAATTGATCATAGTAGGATCACTGAGATATGAATTGAACTAGACCTTATTGATTAGGAGTGATCTTGACTTCTTAAGTTTGAATTGAACCTTAAAGATGGATTATGTCTAGATTTACATAGTAATGAAGAATGTGATAAGAAACCTACTATTTGTTAGTCCGATAACTACATATAAAAGCAGATAGAATGAAGTAAAAAATTATGAATTTTAGGTTGTTGTGTTGGATGTAGATGTATGAATTGAATGAATGAAAGTGATATAATCACTTGAGCATGGAGAGATTGTCTAGGACATCCCTCCATGAGAGAAAAGTGTTGAGCAAGGCTTAACAACTAAATCTTTGAGTATATGCTTGACTCCAAGTGGATATGTCAATGAGAAGGAATGTAACACAAGGCTCCAGACTCTAGTAGAAAGTAGAGCCCCACTTAGTTATTGTTATGACTATCCATGTTTAAGGGGGAACTCTTACGTAGTAGAGTATGGATTTTCCGAAAGTTGGGTCTCACGAGGAGGGAGTCCTTCACGTAGTGGAGTCAAGGTATCCTAGTAGAGATCTCCATATACTATGAACTTAGACATGCTTGAGACGTATCTTGTAGTGTTCAAAGCAATATGAACTAAGACTTACTAAATGAAGTAGTCATAGTGTTCATGATGTGCGTATGAACTTAGACATACCCAAGAGGGTATCTCATAGTGTTCATGATGTGTGTAGGAACTTAGACATACCCAATAGGGTATCTCGTAGTGTTCATGATTATAGATGAATCAAGACATACCATAAAAAGTATCTCATAGGATCCATGTGAAGAAGGAACTTAGACATTCTTAATGAAGTATCTCATAATGTTCTAAAGTTGAAGAGAGGAACTAGGTTCCAAAGTAACTAGAAAATGATATAAAGGTAATACATTGCATGAATAATATTATGGGGTGCTATGAGTAAATTAAACAAAGTATAACCTAGGGTCATTAAATAAGACGCTTGAGATAGGATTGGACTAGAGCAACCTTTTTATAGTTGTGAATGGCTAGACATGAGAGATTCTTAATCAAGAGAATTAACTTATTATGAGCCTAAGGAGGGTGAACATGTTATGGATGACTTCACGACATGCTTAGTGTGTGAGGTAGAATGGGATTCCTTATATGCATTGTACAAGTGTGCTTTGAGTTTATAAAAAAGTATAGTACTCTTAGATATGAAGATATTAGGTCTTAATTATGAAAATGGACTATGATCAAGAATTACCAAAGACAGTTACTTATATAGGTAGTTGGATGGGATGCTACCATGGCCTTGCAAAATTATACTTGGAGGTGTCTTGTGGGATAGTTCACTTCAGTGAGAAAGACAAAGATTAGAAGTATGAACTTAAGTATGATTTATGACTATTTGCTATGCTTTTTATTTTCATGTTATGTTATGCTATTACATCTTATGGATATGTCTATTATTGATAACCCTTAACATATTTTATGTTTTGTATGTTAGCTTTCATACTTGGTACATTATAACTTAATCACAAGTAACCATACTTTATGTAAAGAGTTAAGATCATAAGACTTACCCCAATTTCTTCACAAAACCATCATCAAGGTCTTACCATCAATCATCCTTAACTCAAAACAACAATGATTATAATGCCATCACTAATAGTAATCAACATAATAATGAAGTCAATTGAATAACTACACCACAATCCATCACTAGTCATAGCTTAAGAGTAAGAGACTTAGGTCAAGTTCATGATGTACTTTAAAACTTAGATAAATTACTCAAGAACTAACATAATAGGGTTAAAATAAATCTCAGTCTATTCATAAATTGACATGATAACAACATAGTATAGTAATTCATACATTAACAAAGTCAATTGTGCCAATACTACTCAATTCAATCCAAGATCACAACTTAGGGTTAAGGGGGAAAGGTCATCTTCTACAAACTAGACCAATACCTCAAGAAGTAACATAATTGAGTTATAATACATATTAATCTAATCAAAATAACCAAAATGAATCACAAATAATGCAATTCACAAGATCAATTTCGTATTGAAAGAAAACCCACTTGAATTTCATATTTTTGACATCATCCTGAAGGAATCCTTTGGGGAAAGAGATCCTAAAGGTGAAAGGAATCCCATAACTTGTTAAATTATGAAGTTTTATGGAGAAACTTGACCATTATCATCCCAAGAACCCTCCTTGACCTTGTCTACTGTGGTGGTGTTCTACTTAGGAGAGAGAAGGGAGAGCTATTGGGTTTTGGGAATTATTAGGGCTTAGGTTAGTTTAATTAGATTAGGGTCTTTATATAGGTCATTAACTAACTTAATTATACCTCCCTAAACCCCTAACTAAATAACTAACCACCTAATTAATTAATTTAGACAACCTAAAATTGTGCAGCAAAACAGTGACTCTACAGACGAAAGAATGACCAACGACTCACTTTTCAAACGACGGCCACAGGACCAACCATCGTGTTGGTCCGTCGTTTGTGACAGAGACTGTCCAAAACAGGCTGTTCTCAAAATTGGCTAAAGGACCATCGACTCCCCATCGATTTGACCACGAGTCGTCATCTGTAGCCTTCATTAGACACTGCCTTTTGGCAGCTTTTGCCAAATTGCAAGGGGTCATCCTCAAGGACCCTTGGTTGGTCCTTGGGGTGTCGTACCCGGATGTTTCCACTATAAAATAACTTTAATACGTGTTAGAAACCTTACCAACAAATTTCATAATTTTCTAACTCCTAAACTTAGTCAAATAGGCTAAGGCACACTACCACCTCTTTGAACTAGTTTCCGGACGTCATGAACGTTCTGTGACGTTTTCATTCTAAAACTTCCTAAATGAGTTATATTCATTAAAGTTGAAGTTAAAACAGTGAGAAAACCTTTATACACTCATGTTAGGATCTATAATACATCTTAGACTTTCGGAGTATTACATTATCCCCCACTTAGGAACATTCGTCCCCGAATGACATTAAAATCTTTTGGAAGGAAGCAATAAACTCAAGTCTAGAAGACCAACCAACAACAATACATTATAAGATGAGTTACAACATCAATAATGACATCCAAATATAGAAATTCAAACTTCAATTACTACACATAAAGCTCAACATCACAAATGAGGAATTTCCTTCTCACAACAACATGAGCTCAACATATAATTGAGGAGTCAATTATGTTAATTTTTTCAACCTATCAACATGCTCAATATAATTTCATAAAGACTCACCATATCAACATGAACCACATAGCTCCAAACAAGATGAATTGCATATTTACATGTCTATAGGCATAGCTTCACTCTACTGTAACTAGAAATATTTTGCAAAACTTCACAAAAAATCAAAGCAACACTGAATTTGGTCATTATTTTCATTATAAGTAATAAGAACTAACCTCCATTTGCAAAGAGATGAGGATAACGGGACTTCATGTCGGCCTCGGCCTCCCATGTTGCTTCCTCAACTAGGTGGTTTCTCCATAACACTTTTAGGGAGGCCACCTCTTTGTTCCTCAACCTCCGCACTTGTCGATCAAGGATTTTAACTGGAACCTCCTCATAAGAGAGGTTCTTTTTCACCAAGACCCTAAATTGGAAGAATAGACTTGGGATGACCGATGCACTTCTTAAGCATGGAAACATGGAAAAGTGGATGAACCAAAGATAGTTCATTAAGGAGTTTCAATTCATATTCAACCTTACCAACCCTTTGCAAGATTTCATAGGAACCCATATAATGAGTACTCAACTTCCCTTTCTTGCCAAATCTAACCACCCCTTTCATAGGCGAAATTCTTGGATATACCTTATCACATTCTTCAAATGCCAAATCTTTTCTCTTATGATCGGCATAGGACTTTTGCTTACAATAGGATGTTTGCAACCGGTTCTTTATAATATGAACTTTCTACAAAGTCTTATAAATCAAATTGGGACCAAAAATCAAAGACTCACGAACCTTAAACCACCCAATAGGAAATCTACAGCTCCTACCGTACAAAGCTTCATAAGGAGCCATAGATGTGGATGAATGAAACTGTTATTATAAGAGAACTCTACCAAAGGAAAATGCTCATCCCAATTTTCCTTAAAGTCAATGATACAATCTCTACACATATCTTCAAGAGTTTGAATAGTACGATTTGCTTGACCATCCATTTGAGGATGAAAAGCGGTGCTTAACTTCACTTGAGTACCCAAACCTCTTTAAAATGACCTCTAAAAACTAGATGTAAATTGAGCACCTGTAGCTGATATGATGGACAAAGGAACCCATAAAGACTCACAATTTTATCAATATAGATTCTTGCATAATCTTCCGCCGTATAAGTAGACTTTAACGAAAATAAAGTGAGTGGATTTGGTCATTCTATACACTTCCACCCATATATAGTCATATTGCTTTCGAGTTCGAGGCAAACCTACTACAAAATTCATGTTAACATCTTCCCACTCCAAAGTAGGAATTTGGATTTCTTGTAGTAAGACACTCGGCTTTTGGTGCTCGGCCGTCACTTGTAGGAAATTGGGACACTTTGTAACAAACTCCACAATATCCCTTTTTAGGACATCCCACCAAAACACTTCTCTAAGGTCATGGTTCATCTTTATAGAACCGAGATGAATAAAGTAACGGACTCCGTGATCTTCCTAAAGGATCCTACTCTTCAAAACATCCACATTAGACACACACAATCTCCCTTGGTACTTAAGAACACCATCCACCCCTTTGGAGAATGACTCATTCATCTTTCAAGAATTCATTCTTTCAACTCCATAAATAATGGATCAAGGTGTTGCTTAGACATCACCTCAGCCACTAAAGATGACTCGGATCATGATGGACCACCACATCACCATTTGGAAAAGTTTCAATTGGAACCCCTAAATGAGCCAACATATGAACATATTTCACTAGGTTTCTCTTGTCTTCTTCCACATAGGACACACCTCCCATGGACAAACGACTTAGAGCATCTGCTACCACATTTGACTTGCTAGGGTGATAGAGAACACTCATGTCGTAGTATTTCAACAACTCTAACCATCTCAATTGTCGGAGATTCAACTTTTTTGAGTATAAACATATTTAAGACTTTTATGGTGCGTATACACATCAACATGAACCCCATAGAGATAATGTCTCAATATTTTCAAGGGAAATACCACGGCCGCTAACTCAAGGTCATGAGTCGGATAATTCTTCTCATGAACTTTGAGTTGCCTAGAAGCATAGGCTATAACTTTGCCATGTTACATAAGAAAATACCCAAACCCGACTTGAGATGCATCACAATATACCACAAAACCCCTAGTACCCTTTGGTAGGGTCAATACTGGAGCGAAAGTAAGCCTATTCTTCAACATTTGGAAGCTCTTTTCACATGCCTACGACTATTCAAATTTCACATTCTTTTGGGTCAACGCTGTTAAGGGAGAAG
Organism: Solanum pennellii; assembly: GCF_001406875.1. Classification (NCBI taxonomy): domain Eukaryota; kingdom Viridiplantae; phylum Streptophyta; class Magnoliopsida; order Solanales; family Solanaceae; genus Solanum; species Solanum pennellii. The sequence goes on from NC_028644.1 coordinate 18,986,371, forward strand.
CAAGAGATGCAAACCTGTCGACAAACCTTCTATAATGACCAGCTAGGTCTATGAAAATCCGAATGTCCATAGAAGCCAAAGGTCTAGGCCAATTATTTACCACTTCGGTGTTCTTTGTATTAACCGCTACACCTTCACTAGAGATGATATGACAAAGAGACGGTACTGACCTCAACCAAAATGCACATTTTTTATACTTGATAAACAATTGGTGTTCCTTAAGCAGTTGCAACACCACTCTCAAATGGTCCATATGTTGACCCTCATTTTTCGTATATATCAAGATGTCGTCAATGAAGACAATGAAAATTGAATCTAGGTAACTTTGAAACACCTTTTTCATTTGGTCCATAAATGAAGCCGGAGCATTAGGGAGATCAGAGGACATTACTAAGAACTCATAGTGATCATATCTTGTTAAAAATGCCATCTTGGGAATATCTTCCCCTTTCACCCTAAGTTGGTGATATCCCGATCTCAAGTCAATCTTGGAGAAGTAACTCGAACCATGGAGTTGATCAAATAAATCATCAATCCGAGGGAGAGGATACTTGTATTTATTGTGACTTTTTTGAGTTGACGATAATTGATACACATTCTAAGGGACCGATCCTTCTTTTCCACAAACAATAGCGGAGCACCCCATGGAGAAATACTAGTCCAAATAAAGCCTTTGTCTAGTAAATCTTTTAGTTGAGTCTTCAACTTTTTCAATTCGGCCGAAGTGAACCGATAAGGAGGAATTTAAATGGGATTTGTATCCGGTAGCAAGTCGATACCAAAATCAATTCTCTGTTAGGGAGGAATAGCGAAAGATCATTAGGAAAGACCTCCAGAAATTCCCTTGTTCCGGGGACCGTTTCAATAGGAGGAACTTCAGAGTCTAAATCTTGGACTCTTACTATATGGTATAAAAACCCTTTAGAGATCATCCTACAAGCTTTCAAACAAGAAATGATATGACCTCTAGGAATAGAATTTTCCCCCTTTCACTCCAAGACAGGATCATCTGGAAAGTTAAACTTCATCACACTTGTTCTACAATCTATGGAAGAAAAGCAAGCATGCAACCAATGCATACCCAAAATGACATCAAAATCATACATATCATGTTCTACGAGTTCAACATGATTAACTATATTGGTCAACATTATAGTATAATTTCTATACACTCTTTTGGCAATAATTGAATCACCTACCGGGGCAGACAACGAGAAAGGCTCACTCAAGATATCGAGCAAAATGTAGAACTATTTACCTAATAAAGGTGTAACAAATGACAAAGTAGCACCGAGATCAAGTATAGCATAAACATAAATCGAAAAGACATTCAAAATACCGGTCACCACATAGGGAGAAGTCTCTTGCTCACCTCTAGAGCGGAGAGCATAAAAGTGATTCTTCTTCGGAGCATCAATATTAGAAACACTTGCTTGAGCTTGAACACTACCTTGTCTTGAACCTTCACATAGGGAAATCCCTACCATTCTTGCCACAACCACAATAATTATCCGTCGCAATGAGGCAATCAACATAATGTTTCTTGCCACACTTTCCAGAAGTGGGCTTCTTGGTTGGTGAACTAGTACCCCTTCCCTTTTGAAACTTTGTGTTAGACACCCTATCATCATGAGACTTAAGGAACTTGGAAGGAACTTGATTAGAGAATCTCATCTTGAACCTAGGCTTGTCTTGGATATCAAGCCTACCCTTTGAGGAACCACCATCGAAAGACATTGCCTTCTTGGCATCCCTACTTTTTCTCTTAATCATTGTCTCTTCCACTTGTTTAGCATGAACCATTAGAAGATAAATATTCATATTATCATGTATCATAGCCGAAAGACATTCTTTTTTCAAGTCATCCCACACTCCCATCACAAACAGGCTCATTTCATCTCTAGGGTCGGAAACCAAAGAGGGAGCACACTTTGACAATTTGGTAAATTTCAAAGAGTATTCAAGTACGCTCATACCTCCTTCACAAATGTTGATGAATAATTCCACTTTGGATTCACTCTTCTCCCTAGGAAAGAACCAATCAACAAAACCCTTCTTGAAAATCTCCCATGTCACCGGTCCACCCCTTTAAGGGATGTTGTCTCTTAATTGGTTGTACCAAGTTTGGGCCACATGTTTAAGTTGATAAGTGGCTAACTCGGCTTTCTAACTAGTAGTCAACCCCATGGAATAGAGGATCTTGTAGATCTCATCAATGAAATCATAAGGTTCTTACTCAACATGGACACGGTCAAGAAAGCAGGGGGATTCATTCTAGTGAAATACCTCAAACGAGAGGCCATGGTACCAAGATGTTAGTTTCCTCGGGGTACCACCTCCCGATTAGCATGGCCGTCATGTCTTTGGATATTGTGAGAAAGGCTAGCCTTATATCACCTCCGTCATAGGTGGAGGATGGATTGGAGCTTGATCATCATTAGCAACTTTTTCAAAAGAAGGGACTTGATTACCCCGGGAGGAACCCCAGCGTTGGTGATCTCTTCATCAAGTCTTTGAGCGGCTGTTATTCGAGTATTCATTGACTATAATCACAATAAAAGGATTAGATGCTAAGGTCACATAGATCCAAGACTCTAGAGAGAGGATATTGGATTTCTAAGAAAGTGAGAGTTTCCTAAGCATCATATAGCTTCCAAATCATAACTTTGGAGCGCTTCACAATTATGAGTGAGAATCTACATGGATGTTGTTGAGTAAGACATCGACTCTAAATATATTAAATTTTATGCTCTGATACCAAGTTTGTCATATATGGGGAGCGCCCCCTAGACGTAACCGTCGTCATCTTCCTGGGAGAGCACTAAGACTATCCTCTTAGCTTACATCATTACATTCACAGGTTAAAAATGCGGAAAATGTAAAACTTTTCTTCTATCTATCATGAGGTTTACATAGACCTCTCGCATACAGATAATATATTCCTAATGAGTATATATAGACCCTTCATATGAGAAGATAACATAGTCTTGTACTTTTTGTCACATCCCAAGACCACACCGTAGAAGTTAGGGTACAATCTCGGATTATAAATGGCGAACCAGACCTCTCGGAGGTCTTATACAAGCCCTTTCATATCATTCATCAAATAAACATAGTGAAAAGTAGTGCGGAATTAAAACTTTTCACATAACATAGTATAGTCTTCAGATCTCTTTCACATAAAAGTAATAGGAAATACTAAGTCTCAATCTCATCATCTTAAGACATAAGAATACTTGGGACACGACCCATACTTCAAAATACGAATATAGAAATACTTAGTCTATTACAATACTTCGAATAGAAAACATAAAAGACATATATGCCCTCGAGTCAAATGAGGACATACTTCAACTCCGCTTGAATAATCTTCTAAGTCCAAGTCTTCTCTTCCCAAAAGCTCCTCACTTACCAAAAAATATATAGATATATAAAAGCATTGATTAGTACAACCACATGAACTAAGATGGCATTATGCATCAAAATCATGAAAACAGACTTTTATTGGGAATACACATCTTTTTATTTAAAAATCATATTATAATCATAAGAATAACATTTAACAACTTAGAAACACATAGGAAGACGATTAAAAAAATATCACAATTTTAGGGAACACTTTCCAGTAAACTCTAATCACTGTATAGTGAATTCCTTCACTGTTACAGTGAATCACTTTACCTTCCATTAAAAAACTTCTAGCAGGTAATTCCATCAATAAAAGCTATCCTAAGACTTACTTAACTAACACAATGAGAGACCGCCCATACACCCGCTCTAGATGTTCCTAAACGATCCTTAAAATTACTTATAATGAGTCACATACACACATAAGACATCCTATAGACTCCCTAGAATAGAATAATGCTCACTTATCACACCAACACATAGATCATATGACACTCTCGTTTCAAACTCTCTCAAAAGACCTACTTAAGTATATCAAGAAGATAACGTCAATAGTGACCTCTTTAAGATTACCTTAATAGTCCTTAAGACTACCTAAGGATTATATTATGTCCACAACACCAAACATCTTCCCTAACAAGGTTCATCCTCAAAACATCCAAAGTTAAGAAATGAAGAGATCATCTCTTATGCCCTCTTCACAATTTAGCTAAGGAATCCTGAAGTCACTTTGAATTAGGTATTTATTCATTTATATACTTCTTAACATAAGTCATTAGTTTATTAGTTCATTAATACCCATACATCACATAAAGGACATTAAAATAATGGTCTTAAACAAAACCTAGGAACTCCAAATAACACATTCAAAGTCTATTGTGCAATGTCTAGATAGAGTCCCATACCACCACCTAAACCTCATAAACTTCTCTAATGCTAATAGGTATTTCATATGATGATAATCGGAAATAACCAACATTGACAATGATAACTAGACATGGACTCCGGAGTTCTATCCTACTTTGATGAGGTTGTTCTACTTGACAAGGGTAGAACTTAGACACATCCCATGTACGCACATGGTTAACGAATATGAAGGGCATACTTTGTAATATAGTCTCACTCTTTAACTAGAACGGCTCCCCCTTACCACGCTCACTCGATGCTAGACTTCTTTCTCATAGAGTAATTCGCACATTAGGTTCACATAAAAGGGTTCCATAACAATTTCATAACTGGAAAAAAACCTGCTTGTACCACTCTCTGACCGAACTTATGGACGTGCATCACGGATCATTGACAACAAATGGTCCGTCGATCGAGGTCTCACGATGGGGTCTGGAAATTCCTGCACATTGAATGTAATTCATTTAAGTTTAGGGGTAATTGTGGATTAAAGGAAGACTTTTGATGTAATTTAACCCCTAATATAAATACCCCCAAACCTCATTAGTCTAAGGACAACACTCAACATAAACTCTCTTTCTTCTCTCTACTTTCTCTCTCTATTGGAAGACACCATCAGAGATTAGCTTGGGAGGTGAATTAGGGGATGGTTAAGAACGAATTCACCATCAAAAGGTCATCCAATCTTAAGGTATGAGATCTAATTCACCTTTGAGAATTCGTTCCTCAAAAGGCTCCTTCAAAGGTTTTCCAAAAAGTTGATTTCCATATGGGTTTGATTCAATTACAAATTTTATGTTATGAATTAAATTGTTCATGTCTTCTTTGGGTTATAATGAGTATATTATCTTGTATTGTAACTTTGTTAGGATGAATTGATATGGTTTGGTCTAAATTTTAGATTATGACACTTAACCCTTAACCCTAGGTATGATCTTGAAATGAATTATGTTGGGTTTTATGCAATTGCTTTTATTATTGGGTAAATCATCCTTAATGGTTGTTATTACATTGAACATGAATCTATTTTGATGAATTGAAGTCTTTATTGTAGTTCTTGAGTATTGATCTAGGTTAAAAAGATAGACTTTAGAAAATATGTTTTCAAGCTTTGGTTTAGTATTGGATCATGGTATAATGACTCTTCTATGTTCACTCTCATGTTGGTTGTTGAATTAAATTGGTGTGATGACCAAAATTGGGTTAATCTATGGTCTGATGGTAAGGCTCTTTATGATAAACTATGGAGGAGTTTTGGTAAGTCTTGATATCCTAATTATCACTTTAATTATGGGTAGTTGTCATCAAGTTATGATGTTGCATTGAAGTATACCTTTTTTAAAGTGATAGGATTGTATGAGGATTGAATTGGAATGTCTTATGCTTTGGTTGTGAGGTTAGGGTGTACATGCCATAAGAATGAAAACATGAAATTATGTACCCTATTAAGAGGTGATATGCAAAGGGTTGACCTCACTTATATGAATTTTGAATGAAAAGACTATTTCTCATTCAATTCTTATTTAGCTATGATAATGAATATACAAGGGTTAGTCCCTATGACCTAAACTAAGTTATGATTACAACAAGACTAAAGGCATTTCATTAAAGGGACCTAGCTTAGCACCGAGTCAGCTTATATGTGACAGGGTGACACCTTCTTACATAAGGAAGATAGGGTTCACTACGGTCCTCACGGGGTGGACATCCTCATGACAAAAGGTAGGGTGTAGAGTTGATATTTCCATGATTTACTCCCCAAGCTCCATAAACTATGTTGCCACCATAGGATACTAGCTAGTGTATCCACCTAGATAGCTAAGTTTATTTTAGGTTCTACCTTGTCCAGTAGACCACCTTACATTAGTGTAAGGTTTTATGACACCGGATTCCACATAAGCTCTTATAGTCTATGTCGATTAAGGAAAGAGTTCCCTAAACTAAAATGAATGAATGAAGTATAGACTAATTGAAGTGACTTGAGGGGTTTGAATTTAGCTTACGTAGGGGTATGGGACTCTACCTATGCCTTGCACTAGTTTGGCTTGATAGAAGCTTTGAGGAGTTAATATTATGTATATAAATGATGATACAATGTAAATGAATTTATGTGTTGGATAAGATGATTATGAATATGAAATTGGTTATCATTGTTAAAGAAATAATAATATATAAGATGGAAGACTATGCTATGTGAAGTGAATTGCTAATTATGATCTTTGGTGGGTTACTTGATTAAGTTGGGGTATGAGGCTTTGCTTGGTCATTGCATTGTGGATTCTTAAGGATTATAGTTGGTCGGTTTGCTTTGATATTTACATGGTTTACTCTTATTCAGGTTTGTGATATTATTATGCGACGATAGAGTTATACGAGATTATGGGTTTAATTATGATGACGTGCTGATATACCGTGGTTTCACGGTATTATTAATACTTTTTCCTTAAGTTTAGTGTGTCCAAAAGCCTTTTTGTGCTAATTTTTATATATGTTTCTCCTTATTTGCAGGAAATTTGTCCAAAGATGAATGCGGAGGTTTTTGAGTGAAGAAATGCAGAAGAGACCACCTACGAAGCTTGTGACGGTCCGTAGGTGGCAGCGTAGTGCAGCTGCTGAAGGAAGATGGGGAAGTATGACCAAGTGTGGGGTTACGGAGTCCATGACAGTCCGTCGTGTCTATGACGGTCCGTCCTGCAGGTTCGTCATGAAGTTCAGAGAAGTAGTCCCAGTACCCATATTCCAAGAGTTGAAGTGTTTTGGAACGAAGACCCTCGACGAACCATTGTGCCTGTGACGATCCGTCATACTTTCCGTCGAGGGTAATGAGGAAAGCAGCAGAAGAAATTGCACAAGTATGGGACGACGGAGTCCGTGACGGTCCGTCGTGACCACGACGATCCGTTGCGAGGTCCGTCGACCCAACCGCGTTTTGACAGAATTCCAGCAAATAGAATCCTTTTTTAATTAGGTTTTTATTTTCTATAAATAGTTCGAAAAACCTCGTTTTTGAGGTTAGACTCTGTATTATTAGGTTAGACTTTGTATTATTAGGTGAGACTCTGGATTATTTGGTTAGGCCTTTGATTATCCTTAGACTTTTTGTGAGATTCTTGATTACTTTGAGATTCTTGTAAGTGATTGTTGGTGATTTTTGTTGATTAATCAAGTGAACTTTCGGATTTTAATCTTTCTAATTCAAGTAAGCACATGAATTCTTATATCATATATTTGAATATTGTGATTATGACTATGGGTAACTAAACTCCATAACTAGGGTTATGGGAACCATAGGCAAATAATGAGGTAAAACCTAACTAAAATAACAATTCTAGAATAGTGTCTTGCATGTATTAATAATTATTTCGCTTAGAAATCTTTTTAACGGATGGCCAACGTTAGAACTCGCCTTAATGCTACTTGCCGGACAAAGGAGGTAGATAATAGGAAAAGAATTATCAACATAGATTTAGTGTACACTATCTAATGGGCTAGTATTTATTGGTACGAGGTAATAACTTAGTCAAATATCGAATACGATGCTTAATATGAGGTAATGATAAGGGTTAGGATAGCAACACACGTAGCCGGACCAAGGTGCGGAGTGAAATTTTCTAGATGCCGGACCAAGGATTTAGAAATACATAACTTATCACTTTGCATGCAAGATACTAGGAAAGAATTTTTTTAGTTAGAATTATCAAGTTATGAACCTGTGGGGAACACGTAAACCCTAGTTACTTTGATTAATTGATTAAACTCCAACATTCAAAGCTGTTAAGTGTCTCTTTCAATTTCGCTAGTTAGTTTCATTTATTTAGAAATAGAAAACCCCCCCTTTTATTGTTTTTGCTTTCAAAGGAAGTAATTGACCGAACAATAGTAATAATAGATTGAAGTTAAGTCTAAACTATTTTCCTCGTGGGAACGATCCCAACCTCACTAGTTGGGTTATTTACTAGACACGACCGCTGTACTTCTTATTTGAGAAGTAAGTTTGAGCGTATCAAATTTTTGCGCCGTTGCCGAGGAAAATAGCTTTTAGATTAACTTAAACTTATTGCCATAGTTTAGTTGATATTTTCTTGATTTTACTTTGTTTTATTGTTTTTGATTTGTGCAGAACCAACCTCCTTGTATGCCAAATACACGGAGAGGAAGAGAACCCTTGTTTCCCTACGATCACGAATTAGAGCGTACACTACGCAACATGAATCAAAACTTGGGAATCAATGATGATGATCCAAACTTGAACATCCCAGCTCCAGTTGATGTTCATGGTCAGTTGTTACCCGATGCTCCTGGTGAACACCAACAGAGGGGACAAAAACCCGCTCCACGGCCCCAAGCATACTACATAGGCTATGCCAACATAGCAGACTCTGATGGGCCACTTGTCTTGCCTCCTTTATCACCAGGCCATATTTTGTGGTCACTAGTAGCCTGATGCAATTGCTCACTGCCAGAGGTTTGTTTTCAGGGATACTTTCTGTGGATCCACATGCCCATATACCTAAGGTAAGGGTAGTGTGTAAAAGTTGTGTAGGGAGGCCTGACTTGGACTTGGATGTAATAGAGTGTTTCCTCTCTCACTGACGGGAGAGGCTGCTATATGGTTCACTGAGCTCCCTGATAACTCAATTTTCACTTGGAACCAACTAAGGGATGTCTTCTTAGCACACTACTATCCGGTCTCCAAGAAACTAAACCACAAAGACAGAGTGAACAACTTTGTGGAACTACCAGGAGAGTCAGTTAGTAGTTTTTGGGATAGATTCACCTCGTTCTTGAGAAGTGTCCCAAATCACTGCATAGATGATGACTCACTGAAGGAATACTTCTATCGGGGACAGGATGATAGTAATAAAGCGGTGTTGGACATTATAGCAGGTGGATCTTATGGGGAGTGTCCTTATGCTGAGATTGCTGAAAAACTAGAGAAAATCTCCCGGAATAATAAAGCTTGGAGTACTAGGAAGTCAGATACCGGGAGAAATACCTTCGCAGTACAGTCCACTCACAACCCAGCCACAAATGAGATTCGTGAAGAAATGGCTCAGATGAGAAATGAGCTTGGGTTGGTAGTAAAACATGTCACTGGGGGTGCAGAAAAGATTAATGCAGTCAACTACTTGTCGAAACCACCGCCACCTAATGATGAATGCTATTATGCGGAGGACACCTATGCAGTAAATGAGCAGACGGGGGGTTTCCGACCGAGCACCCAAGGCTCAAATCAGGATAATTGGCGCTAAGGTCAAGGGAACCAAGGTCGGATCTATGGTAACTACAACCGTGAGGGTCATTATGTCCGNACAACCGGGCACTCTTCCTATCAACACTGTCCAAAATCGGAAAAATGATGCACACTGTATGGCAATCACCACTCGTGGTGGCAAGCAAACCATTGACCCACCTATGCCGTCTAATGAGGAAAAAGTGAGGAAGGATGATGATAAGGTGGTAAGGGGTAGTAGTGAAGCAGAAGAGAGCACTGGAAAAGATGCAGAAGTCCCTATGAAGGTAATTCCCATGCCTAGACCACCACCACCCTTCCCTCAGAGATTAGTGAAAAATATCGAGGATGGTAAATATCGGCGTTTTATAACAATGCTGAAGCAGCTTTCTATCAATGTCCCTTTGGTAGAAGTTCTTGAACAAATGCCCGGTTATGCCAAGTTTATGAAAGATCTGGTTACAAAGAAAAGATCGGTCACTTTCGAGGATGATGATAGACTGCAGCATTGTAGTGCTATTGCTACAAAATCTCTCGTACAAAAGAAAGATGATTCGGGTGCGTTCAGTATTCCTTTTACAGTCGGGTCATTATATTTTGCGAAAGCATTATGTGATCTGGGGCAAGCATAAATCTCATGCCCCTCTCGATTTACAAGAAGTTGGGTTTGGGTGACCCAAAACCCACTGCGATGCGGCTACTGATGGCTGATCGAACAATGAAAAGGCCTATAGGGATACTCCATGATGTGCTAGTAAAAGTGGAGTCCTTCATATTTCCAGCAGATTTTGTTATTCTGGATTGTGAAGTCGATTTTGAAGTGCCTATTATTCTTGGGAGGCCATTCCTTGCTACAGGAAGAGCATTAGTTGATATGGAAAAGGGGCAGATGAAATTTCGGTTGAACAATGAAGAAGCGACCTTCAACGTTTGTAGGACCATGAGGCAGAGTGGTGAGATCCAATCGGTATCAGCCATATCCCACAAAGAAAAGATGAAGAAGGAGAATGAAGAAAAAAGTGAAAAACAAGAGTTTATGGTTGGGGATTTGGTACTTTTAGATAGATCTGGGTTGCCTTGTCTTCCAGGCAAGCTCAAGTCCAAACGGACCGGCCCTTACTTGATCACCCAAGTATTCCCTCATGGAGAAGTTGAGTTAAAAACCAAGGAGGGAGTGCGGTTTAAGGTGAATAGAGAACAATAAAACTCTATTTTGGGCATACTGCATCGGTGAATGAAGTGACAGAGGCATACCATATTGGTGAAGTCTGAGTAATCAAGTGTCCTCAGTCGTGCCGCAACGTTAAATCAGGCGCTTGTTGGGAGGCAACCCAATACTTATAGTTTTTTTTTCTTTCTAGTAATGGTAGCATTTTGTAGTAATGTCTTTTTAATTTTCAGGCACATCACTAGGAAATTTTGCAGAAAATTACTCCGCAGCAGTCACTGACGGATACAACGACGGACCATTTCATATGTGACGGACCGTCGCTTGAATCCGCCATGCCAGGTACGTCTTTCTGTTACATTCAAACTAGGGCACACGCGACGGAACCAACGACGGACCGTCACATATGAGACGGACCGTTGTCGTGGAATCGTCACGTCCTTAATGAGGCATACCCGACCCGACCCGGCTGGGCGTTTTTAAAAAAAAATTCAACATTTAAAACCCCCAACCCTTCATTCCACCCCATTCCTTCACTCTTCCTCCTATTTCCCTCCCTTTTAAACTTCCAAAACCATCTCTCTTCAACTGATCATTTTCCCCATATGTTTCAAAATCCTAAAAGCCATCATCTACTAGTCGGAGAGCTGCTGCTGTGGGTGTCTACGTGATTATCAAGTACCTTTTCCTCTTGTTTGTCTCCAATTCTTAGGTATGTGTCTCTAATTTCTACTCATTTATATTACATTTTTGTTTATCAATTAGTATTAGCCTAGTTCTTCTTGATATGTTCATTTCTTTTATATAAAATTTTGTCTAACCTAGGTTAAAAATCTTCGAAATTGCCGTGTTTACAACCCTAGAAATAGGTGCTTTAGCATTGCTAGTTTACTAGGTATTTGGGTTAGACAAATGTAGGTTCAAACACTACCAATTCGATTTGGGTCATAGGAGATGAATGGGGCACCCCCAGTTCTTTCAATGATTTACAGAACGAGACCCCGATGACGGACCGTCGTACCCACGACGAACCGTCGTAGGGTCCGTTCCAAAAGCCCTAACACCCCACTGTCCAATTTTATGCAAGTGTCCTCAAACGGACATATGCGACGGACCGTCATCCCCACGATGGTCCGTCCTGCACAACCGTTCTGGTTGTCAGAGACCCTGGTCCTAAGGGTCTCTCACTTTTTCTAAGTGTCCTCCAACGGACACATGTGACGGACCGTCATCTTTATGACGGTCCGTCCTGCACAACCGTTCTAGTTGTTAGAGACCCTGTTCCTAAGGGTCTCTCTCCATATTTCTAAGTGTCCTCAAACGGACAAGTACGACGGACCGTCATACCCACGACGGTCCGTCCTGCATGACCGTTATGATGGTCAGAGACCCGTCTCCTAAGGGTCTCCATATTTTTTTTCAAGTGTCCTCTGACGGACACCTAGGATGGACCGTCGTACCTGTGACGGTCCGTCCTGCACATACCACCATACTTGTCAGAGACTCTCTTTCAGGGTTCTCCACATAAACATAGTGTAAGTAAGACACGACGGACCCCATGACGGTCCGTCGTACTCACGGCGAACCGTCACCTGGCCCGTCGTGTTTCACTGTTACTATAGAAATTTCATTTTATTTTAATTTTTTGTACGTATTTTGTGTGGTTTTGCTTGTCTTGTTTGCTACTTCTAGTACTAATATTGATCCTTTACGAGTACTATCTACTATGGCACCAAAACAAGATCGAGTCAATGCACGCGGGAGATCTAAGTTTGTCGCCCCATCTGCCCGCCTGGTCATTGGCTCTGATGATGAGCGTGACCCCAACTATGTGCCCCAGGCACTTCCACCCCTTCCTGTGCTGCACGTGTTGCCAGAGCCACACCCAAAAAGCTGGCGTCCGGCGTAGTCACTGCCTCCCAGTCTGATGAGGAGCGCACACTGACCGGCACACCTTCTGGGTCAGCCACCAATGAAGAAGGAGCGTCTGGCTCCTTAGGAGTTTCGTGGTCGGAGGAAGCCTCCGGCTCTGTTGAGGTTCCCTCACCCTCCACCGCTGCAGCGTCGGCCTCGTTTGATGAGGCCGACAGTTCGGAATCCACACCCGGTTCACCAGCTCATGCTCTCACCCCGGCTACTGACCAACCCAACCGGTGGTGTGTCGACGGCCAATTTCAAGTCTACTCCGACGCAAAGTGCCTGAATGACAAAGGATTTATGAATCGAACACTCACATTGGAGCGGCGGGTCCTTATAGGGAGTCTCCCGACGATGCCTGAGATCCACAATCTCTTCACCAGACATCGACTAGAGTGGACAGCACGTCCGTTGGGACGTTATAGTGAAGAGCTGGTCCGAGAGTTCTATGCATCCTATGTAGCGACTCTTTGATCACAGATTGATAGGCAGGCTGCCCCCGCCAAGAAGGCCCCACTGGAGCAGGTCCGAGTACAGGGCGTTCCGGTCGATATCTCCCTGCCTGCCATCCGCCGGTTTCTATACGGCGAGGGTGTTGATGCTAATCGGACCCCTCTCACTGCGGAATTTGACTACCGATGGCAGCTTGTTAAAGATGTCCAATTCCTGCGCGAGCCATCGCTGAGAGAGACCACCAAGAGGTGGATGGCCCTGCACTTTTCAGTTGATGGAGAGGGTGCCGACTGGGTGACCGAGCCGAAGGGGGCCATCAAGAAGGCCAACCTAACTTTCACGGTGAAGTTTTTGTGGTTGATTGTCCGCCACTACCTTTCCCCCACAGCCGCTGATAATATCGTCACATGGGATCGAGTAGTATTGATGGCGGCGATGATAGCCGGGTTCGAGGTGGATTTTGCGTGGCTTCTATAGGCGGTCATGCACGAGAGGGCTTTTAAGGTCACAAGTACTTAACCTTTCCCGTGCATGATATTTTCTCTCTGCAGGTCCGCAGGTGTGCCTATATGGCATGTTGATCAGCTCAAGACCCCTATGGGCACTGTTGATGTCGGCCTCATCAGAGATGAGGCCAATGAGTTGGCTCCACGCAGAGGGCCCAATCCAAAGCTGCCCCCACTTGCTGACGATCTGGCTGATACGGTAGCCCAGGCCCACACGGCTACGCCAGCGGCTTCCACTAACACTACCCCAGTCGAGTCTATCCTGGGTAGTAGCACTGCCCCGAGCTCCTCTCGCACAGCCCCTTTACCCGCTCTGGTCCCGCTTGCTAGGGTCCAAAAATTAGAGGCACAAATGGCTACACTTCTCCATCATATTCAGCCGTGGATGCCGAGGTCTATTACCGAGGCAGAAGAGTGGTTGGAGCGGAAAATGGTCCAGCACACAGAGCGGAAGATCGCTGAGGTTCACTAGCGCTTGGACGCTTTTGAGTTGCAGGTGCTAGCCCGGCCAGCTCCTCCGGTGGATGTGTCGACCCTTCAGGTTGCGGTCGACACTCTTCGCGCAGATATTGACATGATATTAGAGGCTAGGGTGCCTGAGTCTGAGGCCCCTTCTTTCGAGCCTGCTGAAGACACAGTGTTGGCGGCCCTATTCGCCACCTCAGAGATTCCACCACCTCTCCCTCAAGAGCATGCCAAGAGGTGTAGGGGTCGAGCGGAGGATGAGGCGCGAGCACGGAAGAAGGAGCGCCGTGAGATGGAGGCTGCAAGGAGAGCCTCACTTGCTGAGGAGGAGGCGCGCCTGATGAGAGCATGAGAGTTAGCTGCTGGGGCGTCTAGCTCCCGAACTGTAGAGATAGCGGGAGGCAATGCTGATAGTGCTGTTGTTGCTGAGGACACCACTGAGGGTGTCCAGATTATAGAGGAAGTGGGTTCCCGGGAACCGGACCCACCAGCTTGCTGATCGTTGGCGCTTTGCGCCTCAGGTTTGCTTCACCTACCACTCTAGTATTTCAATTTTTATGCATTGGGGACAATTGCATGTCTTTTTGTTGGGGGTGGGGTAAATGGAAAGTGAGTGCTAGGGTGAAGTCTGATTAGCCCAATTCACTATCCTCTTTTGGTGTTTTCTTTCCTTTGTTGTTTTTCCCCAATAGACTGATTACTTTTTCTGTTGAACCGGCATGTCTATATCTTGTGTACATAGTTTAATTCTGGAGCATGAGGGCTAAAATAATATCCTGATAAATTGGAAAATGATGCATGACTAGGCATAGTAATTGATAAATGTGTGGCTCTAAGCATGACATAGAGGTACACCACTACATTACCCTAAGTCTAAAATTCGAACTAGGTGTCTGATAATCTGCTAGAGTGATGAGGTGTCAAGTGAGTGTGAGGAATATTTGAATAGTCCACTATTTGTACGGAGCTAGAACTTGCCTGGTTAGTCCTGCTAAAAGTAAGTTGTAATAGACAATTAGGAAACGATCATAGGCACTTATTTAATATAGCCCATTTTTAGCCTAAATAAAAGAAAACCAAATGAAATTTATCCATATTTGATCCAAATGATCTGAGCTTAAATTAAACCTTTCTTTTTCACCCCAACTGATCTTTTTTGGGAATAATGTGTTGGCCCTGGCCCTTCCTTGGACATGTGCACCTCAGCTTATGCCAAAAGCATAAGTTGAGGGTGGCAAATGCAGTAAACAACCTTTGTTATGGCGTGACCCAACTTTGGGTATTGTGTACTTTGACTCATGGCAAAGCCATGAGTTGAGGATGCCTATTATGAGGAATGCTTTGGAAAGTGGGGTTGAAAGAATAATGAGAGAGAAAGAACAAATGTAAAGTGAATCAAGGATTAGTTGAAAGAAAAGTAAAAATGAAAAAAAAAATATACAAGCAATAAAAGAAGAGAGTCACTTACACAAATGAAAAAAAAAGGGAAAATAGCAAGGTGAAAGAATGTGGGAAACAGGGCAAAATAAAATGATAGAAAATGGTATGTTTAGTCGATATGTCAAGGAGGGAAAAAATTCACTAAAGTGATTCTAAGGGTTGTATAGCGAACTTAAGGAGTGAAAATTAGGGCAAGCTTATGGCAATAGGTATGAATGAGTGTGAATTTGTTCTGAGAGTGAGTGTTGAAAAGTAATCCTTATACTCAAACTGAAATCATTGTGTGAAAAATGAGGATTTTGTTTTGAAGTGAGGACACTAGTTGCATTACCGGAAATATTAACACCTCGGTAAGAAATTGAAGAGGATAGGTGTTAGTGCATGGTGAGTCTGTGTCATGGTCTGATTCCACATAATTCAAGCCTAATTGTGATAGCTTGCATAAATATGATGAGATTAATCGGGATTGATAGCCAAATGATTGCAAAGGATAAAACATGGATACTATTGTACAAAGATTGTGTATTGAGTCATAGTGCGTCGCTTGAGGACAAACAACGAATTTAAGTTAAGAGTGTTGATATACCGTGGTTTCACGGTATTATTAATACTTTTTCTTTAAGTTTAGTGTGTCCAAAAGACTTTTTGTGCTAATTTTTGTATAACTTTCTCCTTATTTGCAGGAAATCTGTCCAAAGATGAATGCGGAGGTTCTTGAGCGAAGAAATGCAGAAGAGACCACCTAAGGAGCTTCTGACGGTCCGTCATGCTTGTGACGGTTCGTAGGTGGCAGCGTAGTGCAGCTGCTGAAGGAAGATGAGGAAGTTTGACCAAGTGTGGGGTTACGGAGTCCATGACGGTCCGTCGTGTCTATGACAGTCCGTCTTGCAGGTTCGTCATGAAGTTCAGAGAAGTAGTCCCAGTACCCATATTCCAAGAGTTTAAGTGCTTTGGAACGAAGACCCTCGACGGACCGTTGTGCCTGTGACGATCCGTTATACTTGCCGTCGAGGGTAATGAAGAGAGCAGCAGAAGAAATTGCACAAGTATGGGACGACGGAGTCCGTGACGGTCCGTCGTGACCACGACAATCCGTTGCGAGGTCCGTCGACCCAGCCGCATTTTTACAGATTTCCAGAAAATAGAATCCTCGTTTAATTAGGTTTTTATTTTCTATAAATAGTTAGAAAAACCTCGTTTTTGAGGTTAGACTCTATATTATTAGGTGAGACTCTAGATTATTTTGTTAGGCCTTTGATTATCATTAGACTTTTTGTGAGATTCTTGATTACTTTGAGATTCTTGTAAGTGATTGTTGGTGATTTTTGTTGATAAATCAAGAAAACTTTCGGATTGTACTCTTTCTCATTGAAGTAAGTACATGAATTCTTATATCATATATTTGAATATTGTGATTATGACTATGGGTAACTAAACTCCATAACTAGGGTTGTGGGAACCATAGGCAAATAATGAGGTAAAACCTAACTAAAATAACAATTCTAGAATAGTGTCTTGCATGTATTAATAATTCTTTCGCTTAGAAGTCTTTTTAACGGATGGCCAACGTTAGAACTCGCCTTAATGCTACTTGCCGGACCAAGGAGGTAGATAATAGGAAAAGAATTATTAACATAGATTTAATGTATACTATCTAATAGGCTAGTATTGATTGGTACGAGGTAATAACTTAGTCAAATATCGAATACGATGCTTAATATGAGGTAAAGATAAGGGTTAGGATAGTAACACACATAGCCGGACCAAGGTGCGGAGTGAAATTTTCTAGATGCCGGACCAAGGATTTAGAAATACATAACTTATCACTTTGCATGCGAGATACTAGGAAAAAATTGTTATAGTTAGAATTATCAAGTTCTGAACCTGTGGGGAACACGTAAACCCTAGTTACTTTGATTAATTGATTAAACTCCAACATTCGAAGTTGTTAAGTGTCTCTTTCAATTTCTCTAGTTAGTTTCATTTATTTAGAAATAGAAAACCCCCCTTTTGTTGTTTTTGCTTTCAAAGGAAGTAATTGACCGAACAATAGTAATAATAGATTGAAGTTAAGTCTAAACTATTTTCCTCGTGGGAAGAATCCAAACCTCACTAGTTGGGTTATTTACTTGACACGACCGCTTTACTTCTTATTTGAGAAGTAAGTTTGAGCGTATCACGTGCATATGGTACAATTTAATTTTTTCATATGTTCAAAGGATTCGCTTAAATAACATGATTTCATTACATGTCCCTTTCTAGCATACTTTGTTGGTATTTGTGCATATGGTGTCATACTTAGTACATGTGGCATATTAACCCCATTTTCTCCCTTTTTCCCGAACATTATAGGTTCCGGTCGTTGAAGTATATTTAAGGTGATTTGAAGGAAAACTTGGATATTCTATCATCCAAGTGGTAGGTCCTCATTTTCCCTGAGGACGATGCCAATATTCTCAATGCAAAGTTACTTAGTTACTACAACTTTTGTATTGACTCTATTTCCCATTTGAGACAAAGTTGTATAAAGCAGCGGCTTACTTTTATTGATGTAGGGCTATGCCCAATGTTATTGTCCTCGTTTAGATGGTTTAAGAGATGAGACGGATTTATGACTCTATTTCTTTACTATATAAGTGTGTGAAATAAAATTAGAAAACTATGTACACTTCTTATATGAACGAGTCTATGTATACCCAATATTATTATGATTATGTGTATGTAAAGGTATATGTAAACCTACAATTAGATATAATTGAAAAGTTTTAAATTCTTCCGTATTGTAATCGATGAATACAATGATGTAAGACTAAGAGGCTTCTCTTAGTCCTCAAAGAGGGGGATGACGCCGGTAACGTGTGGGGGCAAACCCGGATGTGACAAACTAGGTATCAGAGCATGAGGTTAAATATCCTTGATGTTGACGTCTCTCTCAACCATGTCTATGTACGTTTGTATTCATAATTGTGAAGCGCGCCACACTTATGAATAGGAACTTTTTTTATGCTTAAGAATCACTCTTATTTTTGGAAATCCATTATTGTGCCTCTAGAGTGTAGTTATATGATTTCACCTAAACCTTGTTTTTTTTTTATAGGAGATGAATTCTTGGAGGAATGCAGCTAGGTGACTTGAGGAGGAGATTGCTAATGTTGGAATTCCTCCACGTGATGATCCAGTTCCTCCTCTTGAAGAGGTTGTTTTTGATGATCAGGCTCTGACCAATCCTTCACCTATGACAGTGGCTCAGAGGAAGACTATCCTTTCTTAAATGGCTCAAGCCATTAATACCGAAGCTCAAGACACCACGGTTCAAGCTCTAGCTATTACTGCCCAAGCCAATAGGGATGTTATACCTAGGGTTCATGAGCAAAATATGGCTTCTCGACTTAGGTATTTCACACGGACGAATCCTCCTATTTTTTATGGGTGTAAGGCTGATGAAGACCCTCAAGAATTCATCTATGAGGTTCATAAGATAATATGTGCGACGGGGTTGTCTTCGAATGAGAATGTCGTGTTAGCCTCATACCAACTCAAGGATGTGGCTCAGACTTGGCATGTGCAGTGGAGAGATAACAGGACATTTCAAGGTGCGCCGGTGACTTGGGAGATCTTTAAGAGGGCTTTCCTTGATCGATTCTTCCCTAGAGATTTAAGAGAATCTAAGGTGGTGGAATTCATCAACCTCCGCTAAGGAGGTATGAGTGTTCATGATTATTCTTTGAAGTTCATTCAATGGTCCAAATATGCCCCTTCCTTGGTCTCCAATCCTAGAGACGAGATGAGTCGATTTGTGATGGGTGTATCAAATGACTTACAAGAAGAATGTCATTCAGAGATGCTACATGACAACATGAATATTGGTCGTGTTATAGTGCATGCTAAAAGTGTTGAGGAGGCTAGAGCAAAAAGGAAGGATAGGAATTAAAAAAGGACAAGGTCGTTTGAGGGTGGAGCTACTACAGATAGGCTTAGGATTCAAGACAAGCCTAGATTCAAAAAGAGGTTCTCAAATCAAGTTCCATCCAAATTTCCCAAGGCTATGGATGAGAGGGCCCTAAGGACGAGAGTTCAAATAGGAAAGAGCCGAAATTCGTCTGATTAGAAGACACCTTACAAGGAATGTGGGAAGAAGCACTTTGTTTCTTGCCTCCTGGGTCGAACAAATGCTTTGCTTGTGGAAAGATTGGTTAGAAAGTGAGATATTTTCCTAATTCGAAGGGGCAAGAGAAGGGTGGACAACCAAGTGGTTCTAGTGATGCTCCCAAAAAGAACCGCTTCTATGCTCTTCTTAGTAGAGATTACCAAGAGGTCTCTCCCGATGTGTTGACAGGTATGTTACTTATCTTTGCTATTTGTGTGTATACTTTGCCTTATCCGAGTGCAACTTTGTCTTCTGATACTCCCTTAGTATCCAAAAAGTTTGATACTTTACCCGAAATTTTGCATGAACCTTTTGTGGTGTCTACCCCGGTGGGAGAGTCCATTGTAGCAAAAAGAGTCTATCGAAATCGTCCTACTTCTTTCCCAATAGAGCTTCTCATATAGATCTAGTTGAACTAGATATGCTTGATGTTGATGTCATTTCGGGTATGGATTGGTTGCATGTTAGTTTAGCTTATATTGAGTGTAGGACTGGAGTCGTGAGGTTTAGTTTCCCAAATGAACCCGTTATTGAGTGGAAGGGTGGAAATTTTAGTCCTAGAGGTCGCTTCATATCTTGTCCAAAAGCATGCAAAATAATCTCAAAGGGGCGTCTTTATCACATTATAAGAGTCCAAGAATTGGATTTGGAAATTCCTCCTATTGTGTCGGTCCCCCTGGTGAGTGAGTTTCCAGAAGTCTTTCCTAATGACCTTCCCGGTATTCATATAAAATGGGAAATTGTTTTCGGTATCTATTTTCTACCGAAAATGAACCATATTTTTATTCCTCCTTATCGAATGGCTCTGGACGAATTGAAGGATTTGAAGGCACAACTTAAACATTTGCTAGACAAGGGCTTTATAAGGCCTAGAATTTCTCCATGGGGTGTCCGGTCTTGTTTGTGAAGAAGAAAGATGGGTCTTTGAGAATGTGTTTTGACTACCACTAACTCAACAAGGTTACCATCAAGAACAAGTATCCTCTTCCGTCAATTGATGATTTATTTGACCAACTCAAAGGAGCGGTCTATTTCTCCAAAATTAATTTGAGGTCGGGGTATCACCGGCTAAGGGTAAGAAATGAAGATATTCCAAAGACAGCCTTTCAGATTCGGTATGGACACTATGAGTTCGTGGTTATGTCATTTGGCCTCACAAATGCTTCGGAGGCATTTATGGACCTGATGAATATGGTGTTTTGAAACTATCTTGATAATTCATTATTGTGTTTATTGGTTATATCTTGGTGTATTCGAATAATGAGGTTGATAACATGGTTCATTTAAGGATAGTATTTTAAACCCTTCAAGAGCATAAATTGTTTGCCAAATATAGCAAATGTGAGTTCTGGCTGAGGTCGGTGTCATTTATTTGGCACATCATATCTAGTGAGGGAGTTGAGGTAGACCCAAGGAAGATAGATGTGATGAGATATTGGCCTAGCATTTGACTCGGACGGACATTAGTAGTATCTTGGGTCTAGCGGGCTATTATCGAAGGTTTATGGAGGGATTTTCATCCATAGCATCTTTTTTGACTACATTGACTCAAAAGTATAAAATGTTTGAGTGGTCGGATGCTTGTGAGAAGAGTTTCAAATTATTGAAAGGTAGGCTTAATAACACTCCGATGTTGACTTTACCGAAAGGGTCCAAGGGGTTCGTTGTGTATTGTAATGCATCCCGCATAGGTTTGGGGTGTGTGCTTATGCAGAATTGGAAGGTGATTACCTATGCTTCAAGGAAACTTAAGGTGCATGAGAGGAACTATCCCACTCATGACCTTAAGTTAGTGGCCGTGGTGTTTGCATTGAAAATATAGAGGCATTACTTGTATAGTGTCCATGTTGATGTTTTCAATTATCATAAGATTCTCCAATATGTTTTCACTCAAAAAGAGTTGAATCTCTAGCAAAAAAAAGTGGTTAGAATTGTTGAAAGATTATGATATGTGTGTCTTATATCATCCCGACAAGGCCAATGTGGTTGCGGATGCTCTAAGTCGTATGACTATGGGTAGTGTGTCGCATGTAAATAAAGCCAAGAAAGACCTAGTGAAAGATGTTCATAGGGTGGCTATATTGAGGGTGAGATTTGAGAGTTCTCTAAATGGTGGTGCTACATTTTATCATAGCTCCGAGTCATCATTGGTGGTTGAGGAGAAGTCCAAACAACACCTTGATCAACTATTGATGGATATGAAGGAATCGATTCTTAGCAAGTTTAATGAGTCTTTCTCCTTAGGGGTTGGTGTGTTGAGAAATCAAGGGAGAATATGTGTTCCCAATGTTGACAGGTTGAGGGATTGGATCCTTTAAGAAGCCCATGGATCCCACTACTCCATTTATTCGGGTTCGACTAAGATGTACCATGATCTTCGGGAGGTATATTGGTGGGAAGACTTGAAGAAGATTATAGCTGAATTTGTTGCTAAGTGTCCAAATTGCCAACAAGTGAAGGCAGAACAACAAAAGCCGGGTGGCTTGATACAAGAGATCCAAATTCCTACTTGGAAGTGGGAAGACATTAATATGGACTTTGTAGTAGGGTTGCCTCAGACTCAAAAGTCATATGATTCAATATGGGTGATTGTGGATAGATTGACTATGTCCGCTCATTTTATTCTCGTCAAGTCAACATATTTTGCGGAAGATTATGCAAAGATCTTTCATTTATGACATTGTGTGTCGCCATGGAATTTCTTTATCCATCGTTTCGGATTGGGTGCACAATTAAATTATGATTTTAGAGGTCATTCCAAGAAGGTTTGGGCACTAATGTGAAATTGAGTACCGCTTTTCATCCTCAAATAGATGATCAATCGGACTGCACTGTTCAAACCCTTGATGATATGCTTACAGCTTGCATTATGGATTTTAAAGGAAGTTTGGATAAGCACTTGCCGCTGGTGGAGTTTACTTATTATAATAGCTTTCATTCATCTCCATGGCTCCCTACGAAGCCTTGTACTGTAGGAGGTGTAGGTATCCTATAGGGTGGTTTGAAGTTGGTGAGCCATTGTTTCTTTTAGACTTGATTTATAGGACTTTGGAGAATGTGCATACCATAAAAAATTGGTTGCAAAAAGCCTATAGTCAGCAAAAGTCCTATGCCGACAATAGGAGGAGCAATTTGTTGTTTGAAGAGGGTGATAAGGTGTATTTGAAAATTTCACCAATGAAGGGGGTGGTTAGATTTGGTAAGAATGCGAAGTTGAGTCCTCGTTATGTGGGCCCTTATTAGATTTTGAAAAGGGTTGGTAAGGTTGCCTATCACTTGAAACTCCCATATGATTTAGCTTCGGTTCATCTGGTTTTCCATGTTTCTATGTTGACGAAGGGTGTCGGGAATCCCTAGTTTATTCTTCCTATTGAAGGCCTTGGAGTCAAGGATAACCTCTCTTATGAGGATGTTCTGGTTCAAATGCTTGATAGGCAAGTGAAGAGGTTGAGGAACAAAGAGGTGATTTTCGTAAAAGTGTTATGGAAGAACCACCTAATTGAGGGTGCAACATCGGAGGCTGAGGACGACATGAAGACCCATTATTCTCATATTTTCGATGATTAAGGTTAGTCATTCTTTATAATAATACAATTATGTGTAGCATAATAATTAAATGAACTTGGTGCTAATTGACTTATGTAATGAATGATGAGTTTCGATGTTTTGTGAGAAGGAAGTACCTCATGACGAAACTTTGAGCCTATCTGTGATAAATAGAGTTTTAAAGTTTGAATTATTGAAATGATATGATTCATGATAATTTTATATTGGGAATTGTTTGAGCTGCTAGTCTTGAGTCTATTCCTTCCTTTAAAAGAGTGTTCAGTGTCATTCGGTGACGAATATTCCTAAAGGGGGGGGGGATAAAGTAACATTTTTAAATCCCTAGGCATGTCGTAAAAATTAAACTAGGCTCGGTGAGGTCTAATAACTATTCTAAGTCGAATTAAGTTTAAATCGAACAGTTAAGGTGTTTAAGAACTAAAATATTCAAGAAAGTCCATGACATCCAAAAACTTTGTTCATAAGAGGGCTAGTGTGTCTTAAGCTATTTGACTAGTTTTAGGAGTCAAAATTGAAAGAAAGTGAGTAGAAATAAGTGTAACACCTTTGAGGGATGTTTCATGATTGAAACGTCCGGCTACGACTCTCCAAGGACCAACCAAGAGCCTTTGAGGAGGACCCTTGTAGTTTTGAATGCAACACTGCCTGGAAGTATGCCTTGACGAAGGGGTTGACGGGGCGTCAGTAGCTCGACAGGGCGTTGGGGACACCGTCATTCCACACTTAGAAATATTCGTGAAGGCTCTTGCTTACCTACACGTGACGGAAGGGGGTTGATGGGGCATTAGTGGCTCGACGGGGCATCGAGGCCACCGTCATCCAACATATAGAAAAAAATGAAGAAAAAACCCTGCCTGCACCACTTTCTGATTGAACTTACGGACGTACAACACGAACACCGACCGACCAATGGTCCGTCGATCAAGGTCTCGTCGATGGGGTCTACAAATTCCTACATGTTTTAAGTTATATTAATTCAATTAGTTAAGATGCTTAGGGGTAATCGGGGATTAAAGGAATACTAATTAACTAATTTAACCCCTCATATAAATACTCCCAACCCTCATTACTCTAACGACAACACTGAAAATAAACTCTCTTCCTTGTCTCTACTTTCTCTCTTTATTGGAAGACACCATTGGAGATTAGCTTGGGAGGTGAATTGGGGGATGGTTAACGACGAATTCACCATCAAAAGGTCATCCAATCTTAAGGTATGAGATCTAATTCACCTTTGATAATTCTTTCCTCAAAAGGCTCCTTCAAAGGTTTTCCAAAAAGTTGATTCCCATATGGGTTTGATTCATGAATACATTTTATGTTATGAATTTAGTTGTTCATGTGTTCGTTGGGATATAATGAGTATATTATCTTGTACTGTAACTTTGTTAGGATGAATTGATATGGTTTGGTCTAAATTTTAGATTATGACACTTAACCCTTAACCCTAGGTATGATCTTGATATGAATTATGTTGGGTTTTATGCAATTGGTTTTGTTATTGGTTAAATCATCCTTAATGGTTGTTATTACATTGAACATGAATCTATAGTGATGAATTGAAGTCTTTATGGTAGTTCTTGAGCATTGATCTAGGTTAAAAATATAGACTTTAGAAAATATGTTTTCAAGCTTTGGTTTAGTATTGGATCATGGTATAGTGACTCTTCTATGTTCACTATCATGTTGGTTGTTGAATTACATTGGTGTGATGACCAAAATTGGGTTAATATATGGGTTGATGGAAGGATCTTTATGATGAACTATGGAGGAGTTTTGGTATGTCTTGACTATCCTAATTATCACTTTAATTATGGTTAATTGTCATCAAGTTATGATGTTGTATTGAAGTATACCTTGTTTAAAGTGATAGGATGGTATGAGGATTGAATTGAAATGTCTTATGCTTTGGTTGTGAGGTTCGTTAGGGTGTACATGCCATAAGAATGAAAACATGAAATTGTGTACCCTATTAAGAGGTGATATGCAAAGGGTTGACCTCTCTTATATTAATTGTGAATGAAAGAACTATTTTTCATTCAATTCTTATTGAGCTATGATAATGAATATACAAGGGTTAGTCCCTATGCCCTAAACTAAGTAATGATTGAAACAAGACTAAAGGCATTTCATTAAAGGGACCTAGCTTAGCACCGAGTCAGCTTGTATGTGATGGGGTGACACCTTCTTACATAAGGAAGATAGGGTTCACTACGGTCCTCACGGGGTGGATAGCCTCATGACAAAGGTAGGGTGTAGAGTTGATATTTCCATGATTTACTCCCCAAGATCCATAAAATATGTTGCCACCATAGGATACTAGCTAGTGGATCCACCTAGATCGAAATTCACGTTAGGTTCAACCTTGGCCGGTAGACCACCTTCCATCGTTGTAAAGTTTTACGACACCGGATTCCATATTAGCTCATGTGGTCTATTTTGGCTAAGGCAAGAGTTCCCTGAGGACGATGCCAATATTCTCTTTGCGAAGTTACATAGTTACTTCAACTTTTGTATTGACTCTGTTTCCTATTAGATACAAAGTTGTATAAAGCCTATATGCGGCTTACTTTTATTGATGTAGGGCTATGCCCAATGTTATTGTCCTTGTTTAGGTGGTTTATGAGATGAGACAGATTTATGACTCTATTTCTTTACTATATAAGTGTGTGAAATAAAAGTATAACACTATGTAATCTTCTTATATGAATGCGTCTATGTATACTGAATATTATTATGATTATGTGTACGTAGAGGTCTATGTAAACCTTTGATTAGATGTAGTTCAAAAGTTTTAAATTATTCCGTATTTTTAATCGATGAATGCAATGATGTTAGACTAAGAGGCTTGTCTTAGTCATCAAAGAGGATGATGATGCCGGTTACGTATTGTGGGTGAACCCAGATGTGACCGGCTACCTCACAATGGTGACAAGAAGCTCATGATGACTTTCCTAAGGATTAATATGATGCCTTTACAGCCAATTAACCTTAAGTATTTCATTCCTTTACTTTGAAGGATACCATTACAGCTTACTACTTCAACAATCTTAACATTACTACTAAATCAAGGTTTTCACATAAAAGACTCTCTTGAGTTCATTAAGGTCACATGTCATTCATACATTCAAGACCAAGAGTTATGACACCCTAAATTAAGAAGGTCACATGTCATTCATACATTCAAGACCAAGAGTTATGACACCCTAAATTAAGACATAACATATTCATAATCATATAAACATCAAGAAAGGGACACAAGTCAACCTAGACAAGACACCACATACTTCACTTTTACCCATAATGCAAGTCATTCTAGAAGTACCTAGAAACAACCCTAACATCTTCAAGTCATATTTTATACTATCATAATATCATCAATGTAATCAACATTGACTCATATAGCCATGTAGGAATAACCAAGACTCAACTCTAACACTATACGCATAATGTCAAAGGCATAGACTAACATGGTCACCTAAGGCAACATGGATAGAAAAGTACATATATGACTCCACATGTAGATAGATATTGTCATTCTTCACATAATCAAACTACACAAATAGTCATACTACTTCAAGTAGTTGTCAACAAGGCTAAGATCATCATATTGCATAAAGAAACGCCGACAAGGCGACATCAATTGCAAGTAAAGCACATAACAACGCCACCATAAGTGGACCATACCAATCACAATAGAATCGAAGTATAACATAAAATTAAAGGAAATAGGGAAGCATATCCCCACATCATCCTCAACACTTCAATCCAAAGTCAATATACTCAATTCAATAACACAAGACCCTTACCAAAGGCAATAACCAACAATTCAACATTAAAACTACAATAATCAATGAAATAGGTCAAACAAATGTAAATGCATCAATCTGATACAACCTAGATATAAATTTACTACAATTATTACATAAATGAATAGCCCACATAAAACTACATAAGAATTCATCAATATTAAATCAATATCAAGTAACCCAAACTTAGTCAAAATTAGGGTTCATCCAATTCATGGGTTCATAGGTAATATAGGTTAAAATCATCAATACAATATCAATATAATCCATAATAGAGGTTTAAAAACAATTGATGCAAGAACCCATGGTAGAATCATGAAATTGGACAATTCAACTTCAGAAACTTTGAAAACATCTTGATAATTGAGGCTCCTTGATGAAGAAAGTTTCAAGGATCAATATCCATACCTCAATGATGATAATTCTTCACTTTGGTGAAGAATTTAAACTCAAAACGTCACCTCAAAGTTGTTCCTTGATTTTGGATGTCAATTGAGTCTTTGGGAGAATTCTAAGGGATTTTGGGGTTTTGATTTAGGTGAATGAAATATTCTAAGTGCTTAACACTTATACATTTAAAATACCCAATATACCCCTTAGGAACCTCCAAAGTCTATTTTTAGAAGTGGGGTGAATTTACAAATTCATCCCTAGCTTGGCAGTGAAACTGCATGCAAGGACAGCCACAGACGACTTCCCCATCGACGAGGCGTAAGCCCACTTAATGGCCGTGATGGCAACCGTTGATCGGTTTAGAGGATTGGAACAAAAATCCTTGACACCCAGGCTAAGTATCTACCCACTCCCATCACCCATGGACCGTCGACCAGGCTACTGGCCGTTGATTGGCTTCCGTAGGTGAACTACCTTTTGGCAGTTTTGGCCACCAACTTAAGTCCTTCCTCAAGGCCCTTGGATGGTCTTTGGGGATAATTTCGCAAAAGTTTCCAACCCAAATACGATTTTCTATTATTTTAACACATCTCACATAAATTTAATCTAAAATGAACACGTAGAACTCGACTAAACATGCCTAGACACACAAGGTCACTACAAGGCATATCTTTCGAACATCATGGACGTTCTTGGACGTTTGACCTCCAGACTCCACGAAACTCAAAACATTGACTATATATGCTATAATAACTCATTTTTAGACCTTAAAACCTCATTGATAATACCATAGCACATAAAACCATATATGAGGCACATAGGTGACTTAGTTGTTCAACGTCTTACTTGTCCCTTGACGTTAACTTCCAATACACCTAATACTTTAGCTACTGACTCTATACCATATATTAGACATATTTAGGACCTTATACCATCAATACAAACATGTTAGGCTCTAGTTCACCTAAGTCATTTTTGGGGTCTTACAATCTCCCCCTCTTGGACAACATTCATCCTCGAATGATACTTGCCACTCTACGAACACTTCCAAGAGTTGAGTTTTAACTAGATGTTAATAAACATACCATACAAAACATAATAAATAAGAAAACATCAATTTCATATAGTCAAGAGAATCACAACACAATAAGAAACTAGAAGACAATTCTATAACTCATTATGCTACAAAACTCACATGCTGCATTCCAAAACGTAAAAACTCATTTTATAATCAATATCATATCTATATACATAAGTTCTAACCATATTACAACAATTTTAGATCAATGAATCAAATAGTCAATTCTCCCAAAATTTCTATAGTGAACTTTTTTTTCCATGCTACAGTGAATTTACCAAATTTTTCCAAAATCCAAATTTTAGGCAATTCATGATATAAACATGCTAATATGGAAAGTAACATCATACGAACAAATCTTAAAACATAATTATAACTTCATAGAATACCAAATGCAAAAATTAATGAAATTCAATTTCAACAAAACTCCTAAACATCATGCACATGCAATATACTTCTACACCATTCTATACCAATTACTAACCATACTCCCCCACTTAGAAGGAACTCATATTACAACAAGATAAAGAGAACTTACCAACATCATCATCACTCTGATCCAGCTTCTTCCCTCTAGATCTAAGTGCATCGAAATGCCTCCTTGTTGGAGCATTATCCTTTGAAACACTAGGAACAACTTGCTTACCCTCTATTTCTCTAGAATCAACCATATGAAAATCTCTCACCTTCTGTCCTCCCTTATTACAACCAAAGAAACTCCCGCTACCTAATAGACACTCACTGTAATGTCTCTTGCCACATTTGGCACAAGTAGGTTTGACCTTTTGAACTACCTCCTTTCTCCAATTTCACATTAGCACTCTTAGGTTCTTCTTGAGTTTGAGCCCTATTCTTAAACCTAGTTTCCTCTTGATCATTAGAACTACTCCTTTTCAAACTTATAGAAATCCTCCTAAGTTTAAACTCTTAAATTGATTGTGCATACACCATGAGTGTAGCTAGGGTTATATCATCATGCAACATAGCGGTACGACATTCCTCCATCTCTAAGACGGCTACCCCTGCCACAAAACGACTCATTTCATCTCTTGGATTAGACACAAGAGAAGAGGCATACCTAGACAAAGTTAAGAATTTCAAAGAGTACTCCTCAACACTCATATTGCCTTGTTTGATATTGATAAACTCCTCCACCTTAACTTCTCTCCTTTATCTGGGAAAGTACTTACCAAGAAAATCTTCCTTGAATTCTTCCCACTCAATAGGATCCGATTATTCTGACCTATTCTCCTTCCATTGAGTGTATCATATTTGAGAAACATCTCTCAATTTGTACGAATCCAACTCCGCCTTCTCCCTAAATGTAACCCACTTAGCACTCAACACCTTATACACCCCATCAAGAAACTTTTGTGGATCCTTCCACTCTTTAGAGCCAAGAAAGATAGGAGGATTCATCCTCACAAAATTTCTCAACCAAGTTGTAATAGTGCTCTCCACAACCCTAGGCATCATACTCAAATTAGCTAGCATAGTCACGGCTCGGTCTATAGCAATCAAAGCCTCTCTAATCTCCCTATTAGACATCTTCAAAACCTCAATAACTCCTTCCACATTATAAATAGGATCACTTTGTGAAGGCACTTGGGAACCTTGAGCACCTTGGACTCCTTGCCCACCTTGAGGAACTAGCTTAACTTGAAGAGGAGTCTCCTCATTCATCCTCTCTTTTTCCAACCTTCTAGCGGCCCTCCTTCTAGTATTCATCTACTAAAAAACACAAGGAAACACATTAAGTAGGATACTAATAATATTTACTCTACCGCACGATATAGGATTAGAAAAGAAGGGAAAGTCTATCGTCCTATAGCCTCTCACCCTTATATATGTCGCGACTCACACCGATAGTCAAGCCTCTACTAGACGTGCCTTCATGAGACTTCTCGATTCCTAATACTACTCTCACAAACCCATGCTCTGATACAAAGCTTGTCACATCCCAAGACCACACCCTAGAAGTTAGGGTACAATCTCGGATTGTAACTGGCGTACTCGACCTCTTGGAGGTCTTATACAAGCCCTTTCATATCATTCATCGCATAAACATAGTGAAAAGTAGTGAGGAATTAAAAACTTTCACATAACATAGTATAGTCTTAAAAATCTCTTTCATATAAAAGTAATAGGAAATAGTAAGACAATCTTATCATCTTAATACACAAGAATAGTTTAGACATGTCCTATACTTCAAAATACGAGTATAGAAATATTTAATCTATTACAATACTTCGAATGGAAAACATAAAAGACATATATGCCGTCGAGTCAAATGAGGACATACTTCAACTTTTCTTGAACAAGATTCTAAGTCCAAGTCTTCTCTTCCCAAAAGCTCCTCACCTACCAAGAACTATATAGATTTATAAAAGCATGGAATTAGTACAACCACATGTACTAAGTATGACATTATGCATAAAAATCATGAAAACGGAATTGTATTGGAAATATGCATCTTTTAATTTAAAAATCATATTATAATCATAAGAATACCATTCAACAACCTAGAAACACATAGGAAAATGATTAAAAAATATATCACATTTCTAGATATTACTTTCCAGTGAACTTGAATCACTGTACAGTGAATTCCTTCTCTGTTACAGTGATTCACTTTACCTTCCATTAACCAACTTCTAGAAAGTAATTCCCTCACTAAAAGCTATCCTAAGATTCACTTAAGTCATACAAAAAGAGATCGCCCATACCCCCACATCATCCTCAACACTTCAATCCAAAGTCAATTTACTAAATTCGATAACACAAGACCCTTACCCAAGGAAATAACCAAGAATTCAACATAAAAACTACAATAATCAATGAAATAGGTCAAATAAATGTTAATTTATCAATCTAATACAACCTAGATATCAATATACTACATTTATTACATCAATGAATAGCCCACATAAAACTACATAAGAATTCATCAACATTAGATCAATATCAAGTAACCTAAACTTAGTCAAAAGTAGGGTTCATCCAATTCATGGGTTCATAGGTAATTTTGGTTAAAATCATCAATACTATCTCAATCTAATTCATAATAGACGTTTAAAAACAATTGATGCAAGAACCCATGGTAGAATCATGAAATTGGACAATTCAACTTAAGAAACTTTTAAAAAATCTTGAGAATTGGGGATCTTTGATGAAGAGAGTTTCAAGGATAAATATCAATACCTAAATGATGATAGTTCTTAACATTGATGAAGAATTTTCACTCAAAACGTCACCTCCAAGCTGTTCCTTTATTTTGGACTTCAATATAGTCTTGGGAGAATTCTAAGGGATTTTGAGGTTTTGATTTAGATGAATGAAATATTCAAAGTGTTTAAAACTTATATAGACATTTAAAATACCCAATTTACCCCTTAGGAACCTCCAAAGCCTATTTTTGGGAGTGGGGTAAATTTACAAATTCACCCCTAGCTTGGTAGTGAAACTGTACGCAGGGACAGCCACAGACGACTTCCCCATCGACGGGGTGTAAGCCCACTTAAGGGCCGTGCTGGCAACCATTGATGGGTTCAGAGTCTTGGAAAAGGTATCCTTTACACCCAGTCTAAGTATATACCCACGACCATCACCCATGGACCATCGGCTAGGCTAGTGGCCGTCGATTGGCTTCCGTAGGTGAACTGCCTTTTGGCAGTTTTGGCCACCACCTTAGGTCCTCCCTCAAGGACCCTTGGATGGTCCTTGGGGATAATTTCCCAGAAGTTTCCAACCCAAATACAATATTATATGAGTTTCACACCTCTCACATAAATTTCATCCAAAACGAACACGTATAACTCGATAAAACATGCCTAGACACACAAGATCACTTCAAGGAACATCATTCGAACATCATGGATGTTCTTGGACGTTTGACCTCCAAGCTCCACGAAACTCCACACACTGCCTATGTATGCTATAATAACTAATTTATAGACCTTAAAACCTCATTAATAAAACCATAGGACATAAAACCACATATGAGGCACATAGGTGACTTAGTCGTCGAACGTCATAGTCGTCCCTTAACGTTAGACTTCCAATACACCTAATACTTTACCTAATGAATCTATACAATATATTAGACCTATTAAGGACCTTAGTTAATCAATACCAACATGTTAGGATCTACTTAACCTAAGTCATTTTTGGGGTCTTACACTCTTATTGCACACACACACACAAATATATATATATATATATATATATTAGATACTTAACATAGTCTTAAACTAGTGTCTCATATCATAACAATCTAAACAAGAGTATATCAATTGGGCATATCCCATACACCAATGTAATAAAGCCACATATAGACTATACAATCTTTAGTACTCAAATGAAAAGGAAAGAACTAGAAGTCTTATAACTAGAACAACATCAATATCTTGATAGTGGCATTGACATGAAAAAGTGAGGTCCTACCCAATCTCGGATGAGTGAGAATTCCAAGTCATCCTTCAAAAGTCGTCTCAAAAGCCCTTCAACGACCGGAACCTAAAATGTTGGGGAAAAGGTAGAAAATAAGGTTATCACATCACTTGTACTAAGTATGAGACCATATGCACACACCATAAAATCATGCTAGAAAGGGTCATTTCATTTAAGCATGTTAATTTGCATTTGGAAAGCCTCATGCACATTGAAGAAACAATACAAGTCATTAATGCATATTCATCGAGTAAACACCATGTTCATAAAGACCAACCATACTAAATTTAGCAAGTCAATCATGCATACCAACATATTTGAAAACATAATCAAGACAAATCTATCATCAAGTGATAACCTCAATAAGCATATATAAGATTTCATAAAATCATAACCAAAGCAAGACAATTACTCACAAACCCTCATTAAGTCTACTAGTTCAATGACTGAGAAAAACCCCACAAGCTTAATTAATCAAGTAAACCTAACAAGAACCATAATCAATGTCCAATTTCACATTTCATAACATTAAGAGTACATAAATCATGCTTTAGAAATAGAGACCAAACATATGTTCATAAGTGAATTCAACATTACATAGTGTCATTAGCATATAAGATCATCTTATACATATCATTTGCATTTATACGCACATACATTGACAAAAACATCCTCCTAATATTCCATTCAAGGCTAACTAGTGCAATGTATAGGTAGAGTCTCATACCTCTACATAGACTAAGCTAAACCCCTGAGGTTATCCTACTTACGATTAATTCATTACTTCATTTTACCTTTGGGAATATCTCTCCTTAACCGACATAGACCACATGAACTAATGTGGAATCCGGTGTCATGGAACCCTACACTGAGAGAAGGCAGACTACTTCCCAAGGTAGTACGAAAACATGAACATAACAACTACGTGGATCCACTAGCTAGTATTCCTATGGGGGAAATATATTTCAAGAGTTAGGAGATATAGTTGGGAACCTCTTATTCTACATGCATTATAGTCTCCAATATCAGGAGTATGTCAGTGATCCTACCTTCCCTAATCATAGCTCAATGTAGGTCATAGGGTCTATCTCTTATATAATCATAATCATGATAGCTCAATAAGAATTGCACGAGTATTTTACTTTCATTACAATTCATTAATGTGAGATTAGCACATTCACATAATCATTCATGATAAGGTACATTGTTAAGTTATCACCATCCTTATAACATTTACATCTTAGCCAACATCTCACAAACCATAGTCAAGACATTTATATTTAACATCATACAAACCCTATCAATATTGATATAAGGTATACTTTAATACAACATCATCACTTAATCACAAGTAACCATACTAGAAGTAAAGAGTTAAGATCATAAGCTTACCGCAATCTTGTTCACAAAACCTTCATAAAGGTCTTACCATCAACAATCATCAATTCAAAACAAAAAGGGGTATAATACCATCAAATAATAGTTATCAACATAATATTGAAGTAAATTGAATCACTACACCACAATCCATCACTAGTTCATAGCTTAAGATAAGAGACTTAGGTCAAGTTCATGATCTACTTCACAACTTAGGTCAATTACTCAAGAACTAGCATAATTGAGTTAAAATAAATCTCAATCTATTCACAAATTGATATGAAAAAAAAATAGTATAGTAATTCACATATTAACCAAGTCAATCGTACCAATACTACTCAATTCAATCCAAGATCAGAACCTAGGGTTAAGGGGAAAAGGTTATCTTCTACAAACTAGACCAATACCTCAAGAAGTAACATAATTGAGTTATAATATATCTTAATCTACTCATAGTAACAAAAGGGAATCATAAACAAAGCAATTCACAAGATCAATTTCATCTTGGAAGAAAACCTACTTGAATTTCATATTTTTGAAATCATCTTGAAAGAACCCTTTGGGGAAAGAGATCCCAAAGGTGAAAAGAATCTCATACCTTGTAAATTGATGAAGTTTGATGGAGAAACTTGACCATTAGAAGCCCTAGAACCCTCTTTGACATTGTCTTGTATGGCGTTCTTCCACATGGGAGAGAGAAAGAAGACATAAGTAAGAGCAATTGAGTTTTGGGGATTATGAGGGCTTAGATTAATTTAATTAGATTAAGTTCTTTATATAGGTCATTAACTAAATTAATTAGACTTACCTTAACCTCTAACTAATTGACTAACGACCTAATAAATTAATTTAGAAAACTTTAAATCGTGCAGCAAAACAGTGACTCCACAGATGAAAACACGACCAGCGGCTCATTTGTCCAAAGTTGGCCAAGTGACCAATCGTCCTAGTGGTGCATCGTTCGTGATAGAGACTTCCAAAATAGGCCAGTCCTGAAATTTTCTAAGGTACCATCGACGGTGGACATCGAAGCCCCGTTGATTGGACCACGAGCCATCGCCTGCAACCTTCGTTGGACAGTGCCTTTTGGCAGCTTTTGCCAAATTGCAAGGGTCCTCATCAAGGATCCTTTGTTGGTCCTTAGAGATTCGTACAAAGACAGTTCAACTATAAAATAACTCTAATACGTGTTAGACACCTTACCAACAAATTTCATCATATTCTGAATCCTAAAACATAGTCAAATAGGCTAAGGAACACTAGCACCTCTTTGAACTAGTTTCCGGATGTCATGGGCATTATTTGACGTTTTCATTCGAAAACTTCCTAAATGACTTATATTCATTACATTTACCTTAAAATAGTGATAAAAACAGTAAACACTCATGTTAGGCTCCAGAACACGTCTTCGACTTTCGGTGTGTTACACTTAGTGCCTAGCCCTTTTTTTGAATGACTTCAAAAAGTGAGAAGTAAATTGAGTACCCCGATCAGAGAAAATATATAGAGGAAATCCATGCAATTTCACTATTTCCTTTATATAACTTAGCATAGAATACCAATAATAATGAGATACCTCTAAAATTTGTTCCCTCAAACAATCAATATCTGGAACACATAATCAGTATTGGTACTTAAGCACCCATCTCCATTTTGGGAGAAAGCGTCAATGGACTTCTTAAGCACCGACTCTTTCAACTCAACTAACATAGGATCAAGATCTTGCTTAGACTTCACATCCATCACAATGGACAATTCAAACATAATATTGACCATGACGCCACCCTTTCTGGAATCCATTAATTGAACACCTAGTTGAGTCAGCATATATACCTCACAAACCAATTCTTTCTTTTCTTCCTCTACATAAGCAAAACTACCCATAGATAATCTACTAAGTGCATCTACTACCACATTATCTTTCCTGGGGTGATAAAAGACATGATGTCATAATACTTCAAGATTTCTAACAACCTTCTTTGTAAAAGATTGAAGTCCTTATGACTAAACACATATTGAAGACTCTTGTGATCGGTGAAAATTTCCCCATGGAACCCCATACAAATAATACCTCTATATTTTTTAGGAAAACACAAGTGCCACTAATTCGAGATAATGGGTAAGATAATTTTTCTAATGGAATTGAAGTTGCTTTGAACCATACAGAATCACCTTACCATTTTTCTTGAGCACATATCCCAAGAACCCATGCGCACCCTATGACCTAATTTCATGAATGTTGTTGGATGATTTGAGTAGATATGAACATGGTGCATTGTGATTGAGGATTATCTAGCCATAGAATCTTGTTTTGATGCCTATTGTGTCGTATATGGGGGTAATTTAGATACTTGATTCTTGACCTTGAAAAAGAGGTAAATTCTAGGTTTGTATATATGTTTCATAATGTTGTGCATGGAATTAATTTGCTTTCAAGATACATTGTAACATTCCAAAAAATTATAAGTCCAGTGAAGAGCCCAATCGGTCTTTAAGAATGTGTATTGGGGATACATAGGCATTCCAATGCCCAATATTTAGAAATATTGGGCATAGTATAGAAAATTGGCTAAGGGGTATTAGCCAATTTCTATATAATACCCAAATAAGCAAAATATTGGGCATATTAGAAAATATTGGCTTAAAGGGTGTTAGCCAGTTTTTCTAAGTATTAATGAGCTTATTTATGAAATGTAGCTGCAATGAAGACACTAAGATAATAAAACGATTAGTTGTCAACCCAATGCACTAAGTACTAGGCATCCAAGTGTCAAGCCTAGTACCATAGCACATGACCATTTAAATTTTCATGTAAATTAAGCAGTGCCCAAGGACATAGTGAGGGTACTTGGAACAATAAGTAAATATTCCAAATAGGAAATCAAGAATAGTTAGTTAGGATTGTACAACAAACCCTTTTTCAAGCACATGGGAAAGACTTGAGAGAAACGGCCAAGAGGGGACCACCTTAACCTAATTTGGTTAGGGTAGTTAAGAGGCAGGAGTGCACATTGGTTCACACATGTGGGGCCTAGATCTTTAACTAATTATAAACCCTAACCTACTTCCCTAATTAAATAACTAACCTAGTACAAAAAAACTAAATTATCTAGTACACCCGGCAACCGAAGACTTAATTAGGTGTTGCTAACCTAGTAACTAGTTAAAGAGACAACCCAGTACCTAACCTAGGATTGTCCAAAGGGTTGGTTATGGTCCGAACGACTTAGGGAAACTTTAGTAGTTACCTTAGGTTAATTAATTAATTAATTTATCAGCTTTATTAATTAATTTACATATGTCTAAACCGAAATCACAAAGCAATTTCCAGATTTCAATTAAGACAAGAAAAAGACAACCTAGTACCTAACCTAGGATGATCCAAAGGATTAGTTATGGTTATAACGAATTAAGGTCACTTTAGTAATTACCCTATTTAACTTAATTAATTAAATTAGTAATTTAATAAATTAAATTAAAGGGGTCAAACCGAAATTCTTACACTAACATAGTACAACTCAAGAAACATCCTAGTACCTAACGTAGGATGGTCCAAAGAGGTTAATTATGATTCCAATGATTTAGGAGTACTTTAGTAATTACCATAGGTACCTTAATTAATTAAATTATACATTTAATTAATTAATTTAAAGGGGGAAAACGAAATTCTTAGGAAAATTTTCAGATTTGACTAAGTGTTCTGTTTTTCTATTTCTAGTCAGTGTAGGAGGGGCTTTTTAGTAATTAGTTAATTTATTTATTTAATTAACTTATTAAACCTTATTTGAATGAGTCAATATCATTTACTAAGACTTATACTCACTTTCAAACACTACAAGTTTCCCTATGCAAATTAGAAAACAACAAACGAAAGAAAAAGAGCAGAAAGTTTATCGATTTCTCTAGTGTGCTTTAAAGGTTCCTTCAAGGTTTCGTTCAAGGTGGTCTTGCTAAGTTAAGTTCTACATAAGGTATGGGTTTCTCTCCTGGAATTCTTTATCCAAGAGTACTTTCCTTCAGACGATTCATGAGATCTTGAAAACTAGGGTTGTTCCCATCGTTCTCGTTGAACTTCCTTTCCCTAGTATCCTTGTACGATTTCAATGTTGAATAGGTTAGAGATCATGTTGTTGGTATGTGGTGATGGCTGATCTTAATGTGTAGGGTTCTTGAATTATGAATTTTTAATAAACCTATGAAATTGTAATCATATGAAGTTAAATGTTTACAACGTGAATTAAGAATCGAGGATATGCTAGTTACGTCCGTAAATGTTTAAGTGTTGATGTTTTTGTCCGAATGTTGACTTGCTGTTATTGTGACGTTATTAAAATGTTATATTTATCAAATTTTAATATTATGATGTCCAAGATGTTTAAAAACGATATCCCTAAAGTCATGAATTAAGATTGGTTAAACGGACCTCCATGAATTCACATCTTGAGTGTATTGCTTATCTTATGCCAATAAATTGGCTAACAGTACATTGTCCAAAAAGGATGCATGAAAATGGCTATAAATTTATGTTAAATGATTAAAGTATTGGCTAATGGTTCATATATGTTAAATTTAAATATGAACACACGTAAAATTGGCTTACGCCAACAAAAATGATTATGTAGTTTAATATCCAAGTGTTTAGACCAAGACTAATCATATGCCAATCTTGTGTAGTTATAGTAAAGAAACGAAAACATAAGCATTTATAAACTAATTGAATGAACCCATATCAAAATCATGCCATTCATTGGGACGACTCCCAACATATTCTACAAGAATGATATATGAACTTATAAAACTCATTGAATGAAGTGCTCAACGTCCATAATCGATGATACGAAGCTACTACACTAAAGTAAGTAAGTAACGTGAGCAATAAAATAACTGACGAGGTCTAAGTTAAATAAATGACCAGAATGACGTGTTAAATGAAGTGAGACAAGTCCCATTTACACCTAAGCTACTATGTTAAAAATACTCACGAATGAAGGTGTTAGAATGTGTGAGACTAGTCTCAATAACACCAAAGGAAGATATGTAAGGACAATCCACATTTCATCAATGTAAAGTAAGGATGAAAAGTTATCAATAGAGTAAGTAAATATCAATCTAGAAGCAAGCTTACATAATGTTTGAGTCAACTCTAAAATATAAAGAAGATAATGAAAGTGAGTAAAGAACCGATAGACTAGTAATGAGCATGTGCTTGCACTTGTAAGTCTCATGAGACAACACCACCAACGAGGTGGATTAGTAGTCTCCTTAAGTCCCTAGTCTTCGAACTATATTTAGCCAACATAGGAACTAGCCTGTGGTTTCCACCTAAGAGAGCTAAGTATGTTTCAATTTAACCTTGGCCAGTGAGATCACCTCTTTTGGGTGTGGGGTAGACACTGGATATCATGTCTAACTCACATGATCTATGTCGTTTAATGCTCAAAATATATTCTTGGTTCACTATAGCCGTGAGCCACTCCTTTTAAGTGTGGTGTGAGCACTCGATATGGATTCGCCTTAGCTGGGAATCACCCCTTTTCGGTGTGGGGCACAGACTTGATTTCATGAGTAGCTCACATGATCTAGAATTATTTTAATTGGTGAATCACCTCTTTTCGGTATGGGGAAGACACTGGATTTCATGTTAGCTCGCATGATCTTATTTCGAAAGACGTCTCGATGAAATTAAGAAGGAACCATGATGGAACGTATGTTCAAAGTGAGCTATGAAGAAAAGCTTTAGAATGTCAATGGCCAATATCACACTTCTGATGTTTTAACAAATAATGGGCAATGCCAAATAAGATTGTCTTATAATGACTTCTTAGATGATGCCAATAAAGGTAAGTAGAAACATAATGACAACTAAAAACCTCATAACTTATAATATGAAAATACTGAAACAGATGGCATAGACAATAGAAGCTGGAGTAATGAATGGCTCATTGTAAGGTAGTGAAATCTTTCCTCAGTCCTTGGATTACTTACTTGATTCATGTGGGTATGGGACTAAAATGAATTGTTGCAGTTGTAACTAAAACATAGGACTAAAGGAATTATTGAATTACACAACAACAAGAAGGAAAAGACTGAAAATAAAACTAAGCATTAGATTGGGAGCTCTCGAGTTGGGGGCTATAAAATTTTTGAATTCTCGCTCGAGTGGTTCTAAAATTATGTTGATGACACTAATGGCTGGTAATAACATAGAAAATGAGTTGTGTGCTTTGAATGCATTAAAATACATCATATTCATACCACAATTCATAACTAACGATTTAAGAAAGTCTAGTGACTGCATTTTCCAGAAATGGCATGTTGTTTAGGAAGATGTTTCCTTGATCATGCATAGTCCTTATGTGTATGTGTGCATAAACCCATACTTAGAACGAGTGGTGTACTAACCCTATACAATTTACTATATTTATAGGTGCAGGTCAGAGAGAAGATTGAAGATTCATTGCAGCGGTTTGGACATCACCTTTCTCCATACCTTTTGGTAAGTCCT
The DNA here is from genome assembly GCF_001406875.1 of Solanum pennellii. Classification (NCBI taxonomy): domain Eukaryota; kingdom Viridiplantae; phylum Streptophyta; class Magnoliopsida; order Solanales; family Solanaceae; genus Solanum; species Solanum pennellii. The sequence continues at coordinate 19,027,192 of NC_028644.1, forward strand.
CTTGATTTTGAGGATGCTACAGTTTTAGTCTAGCATAGTAGTAGACATAGCTAGTGGATGTTGTCCCTAGCGTTTATTTCATACTTTCATTTTTAAGCTTTGTAATAAGGTCGTGTTTGGCAAACTTAATTATGATATATTCAACTTCTGTTTCGTATTTATTCTTTATGATAGATGGTTGTTCTTTACTTTGAGCTTAGTATATGATGTAACTATGTAATAACTTTATGAAGTCTATATATAATTCATACGTTTTAAAAAGTTTTGAATTTTCCGCTAAAATTAACCATATGAATGTGATGAATGCAAGAAGAGGCTTGTCTGCGACCTCTAAGAGGTCAACGACTCCGGTTTCAATTCAGATTCTAGAATCCGGGTCGTGACATACATGGCTTATGAAATGATGCAAGTAAGGTAGTGTGGGATGATTTCCGCTCTCTTGAACCTTACCTATTGTGTGGCATGAATTATGTATAACAAGTTAGTCTCTTGTGTTTATTGAATGTATAGTTCTCATGAAAACACTATGATTGATATTTCGAAAGTGCTATTCACATATGTATGTTGATTCTAGGATAAAAGTGTATTATCACCAAATGAATCTAAGAGCTTTATGTTGAATGGTATTTAATGAAGAAGGAATACTTCTTCATACATGTAGACAAATTAAAAAGACTAATAGTAGTAAGTTGAGAAAGTGTACTAAGCACCGAGAGGATATGGACAATTAGGAAAAAACCCGCCCATTAATGCAAGAGGTTGGGTCATCCTAGAGATACTCATGAGATGCGGACTCCTTTGTGAATGCAATAGGTAGAGTCTCTAGTAGAAATCTTTCTATCCTTTTACTATGTGCCCCGGTAGGACTTAGATAGTGGATACACATAGTAGCTAGTATGTGGGTTCTACCTTGGAAAATAGAACACCCTTTTTTGGCGTGTGGCTTTATCACACCGGATTCAATGAAAGCTCTCATGGTCTATGTCGGTTATGGTTGATCTTCCCTAAATAATAAAGTAATGAATGAAGTATGAACTAGTCTACTATATCCTAATAAGTTTACTAAGTCAAAGTAGGGGTATGGGACTTCACTTGTACATTGAAATAATAGGCTTAAAAGGGTGTTGTGCGATGTTCTTTGTAGTTATGAGATGATACGAGAACATGTATGTTGAATGAATAATGACTAAAATGAACATATCCCTATATTCAAATGTATTTCATGATGTATGTGCTTCACTTATGATTATGAAATAGGATATAATGTAAAGGTAATATGTGTAGCCAAGGTGGTTTCTAAGAGAAGCTTGGTAGGGTTGGTAATATGGGATGCTAACTCTACATTCCACAAGTGGACCTTAGGAAGTACTAAAGTCATACCTTCACTGTAGTTGGACATTTTTAGGATTTTGCCTTATGTTTTGTATTGCTGATATAAATGGATTTCAAAAACATCAAAAATGCATACTTTCATATAAAAGACCCTTTTCAAGTTTTAAATGTTTTTATGCATTTCTCTATACTTAGTGCAATAATTGTACTAACAACTTTATCCTTTTCTATTATAAGTATAGGTTCCGGGCTAATTTGTTTGCTTCTACATCCTTAAAGAAAGCTTGGAATTCTTATCTCAAATACTTGTGGTAGGTCCTCAAAGATCTGAGGACTAATTCATGTGATTCCACTTTATGATTTCCCTATTGTTGTAATAGACTTAGCAGTATTCTCTATGTACTCTTGTTCTATAAGACTTTTGGGTCTAAAGGTCTAAGGACCCTATTTGAAGACTTTATGTTGTACTCGTATTAGTAGATTGTGTATGTATGACAATCGTAAAAATTTCCCTACTATTTGGCTTTATGAAAATGAAGTTTGAACTTCTATTGTAAAATTTTTTGAATCTCCGCATTATTTCGAGTTCATTTTGCAGTGATGATTATGTTAAGGGCTTGTATAAGACTTCATTGAGGTTAAGTACACCGGTAACGTCTAGGGGGTAATATTTTGTTATTCCAAACTTCGTATCATAGCATAATGTTATCGAGATAATATCAGGGTTCATGTTACACACACTATGTGTATTAGAGTCTTATTCATAAATTTTAAGCGTTGAAACTTTATGAGTTGGAGTCTATGAGATGATTAGAAATCCTCATTTCTTAATTAATCTATGATCGTGCTCTATTTGGTATTTTTTCTAATCCGATTCTTGTGCTTACAGGCCTTGATTACAAGAAGGACACATGCTAGGAGGGACGAGGAGGAGAATGTGAATGATTAGGTTCCTCCTTAAGTTCCTCAAAACCCTCAAGTCCCTATTGAAGAAGGTGATATTCAAATGTTGAGATAAGGGTTTCCATCCATAGTTTGAATCAAGTGTGGCTATCCATGTTACTAGGTATACTAGGGTGCAAGTGAACCCCATTGCTAGATCAACCGCTTCAAGGATAAGGGATTTCACAAGGATGAATCCCCTTAGTTTCTTTGGCACCCAAGTAGAAGAGGACCCACAAGGATTTATTGATGAAGTGTTCAACGTATTAGATATACGTATGTCTTCCAAAGAGAAGGATAAGCTAGCCACCTATACACTCAAGGATGTGGCTCAAGTTTGGTATGAACAACAGAATGAAGAGAGGCTTGTTAGAGATAGTCCGGTTACTTAGGCGACATTCAAAACGGCTTCCCTTGATATGTTTCTCTCCCTGGAACTAACGGAGAGAAAAATTTAAGAACTCATCAATCTTTGTCAAGATTTTAAGAGTGTGAATGAGTGTAGCCTCAAGTTCACTCAAATGTTCAAACATGCTCCTACTATGGTGGCGGTTTCTAGGGCCAAATGAATAAATTTGTTATAGGGGTATCCGATCTTGTGGTGAATGAATGTAGGTAGGCTATGCTAATCCCAATCATGGACAATTCTCGTCATATAGTCTATGAAGAACAAATTTAGGAAAAAAGCTAAAACAAGTTTGTAGGGAGTTGAAAAGGTAAAGGCCAGATGAGGGAAATTTCTCCAAGGCTAGGTTTAAAGTACAAGAAAAATAAATGTTCAAAAAGAGGTCTTCTAATCAAAGTCCCTCAAATTCTCCAAAGCCAAATCAATGGAGGAGTACTACCCATAAACCTCAAGGAGGCAATACGAGTGGTCCTTTTTTCTTGAAAGAACTTGTTGTGCAAAGTGTGGTGAAAAGCATGAAGCGAAGTGTCTTGCCTGTATGAGAGTTTACTACGGATCTGGGAAAAGTGGCCACCAGTTGAAGGATTGTTTAATACGTTAGTCCAAAGGGAGAGAAAGTACCCAAGTTCCCACTAATGCTCCAAACTCCGATGCTCCTAAGAAGAATCGCTTATATGATCTCCAAACTCGAGGTGATCAAGAAAGCTCTCTAGATGTTATTACAGAAATGCCGTAAGTATTTTCAATTAATATTTATGTATTTTTGGATACCAGTGCCATCTTATCTTTTTTAACTCCTTTAGTGGATATGAGATTTGATATGCTTCATGATGTATTAGATGAACCTTTTTCGATTTCTACCCAAGTGGGTGATTTCGTAGTAACTAAATGAGTCTTGCGGGGTCGTCCCATTTAATTTCCCAATAGAGTCATATTGGTTGATTTGGAAAACTTGATATATTGGAATTTTACATCATTTTTGGGATGGATTGGATACATTCTTTTTTTGCTTCCATTGATTGTAGAACTCGGGTAGTAAAATTTCCTTTTCTAAATGAGCCCGTTCTATAATGGAAGGGGGGAAACTTAGTTGCAAAAAGTAAAACAATTTCATGTCTTAAAGCTTGTAAGTTAATTTCTAAGGGATTTATCTATCATACTGTGAGAGTAAAAGGATCTTAAGTCCAAGACTCTTTTATTAAAGTCGCTCCTCGTGGTGAAGGATTTTCTAGAAGTCTTTCCCGATGACTTCCTCGGATTTTTCCCCGAACGAGAATAGATTTTGGCATTGACTTAATTCTTGATACAAAAACCATCTCAATCCCTCCTTATTAAATAGAGCCGTTTGAGTTGAAGAAATTATAAGCTCAACTTAAGGATTTTCTAGATAAGGGTTTAATTCAACAAAGCATATCTCCATCGGGTGCCCGGTGTTATTTGTGAAAAAGAAACATGGGCCTCTTCAAATGAGTATTGGCTACCGGCAATTGAGCAAGGTCACTATAAAGAATAAGTATCCACTCCTTAGGATCGATGATATATTTGACCAATTCCAAGGAGCGAGTTACTATTAAAATATTTAATTGAGGTCGGGTTATCACTAACTCAAAGTAAGAGGTGATGATATTCTAAAAACACCATTCCGAACTAGATATAGTAATTTTGAATTCTTCATGATCCACTTTGGTCTTACAAATGCCTCGGCGGCTTTCATAGACCTTATGAATCGAGTTTTTAGAAGTTATGTTGGTTTGTTTGTGATTGTCTTCATCGAGGACAATCATCGACTCCATATTTGTATACTCTGAGAGTGAGAATGATAATATGAATCATTTGACTATAGTGTTTCAAGTCCTCATGGATAACCAACTTTTTCCTAAATTAATACATGTAAAATTTGGCTGATATCGGTTGCTTTTCTTGGGCACATTGTCTTTAGTAAAGGGGTAGAGGTCATTCCTAGAAAGATCGATGCGGTCAAAGTTGGCCTAGACCTTTAAATCCTACCGACATCCTAAGATTTTTGGGTTTGGCAAGATACTATAAGAGGTTCATTTAGGGATTTTAATCTATCAAATCTCCATTAACGAACTTAACCGAAAAGAATTCCAAGTTTGAATGGTCGGGATCATGTGAAAAGAGCTTCCAATTACTGAAATATAAACTCACCTCCACTCTAGTGTTGACCTTATTGTAGGATACCAAAGGTTTTTCGGTTTGTTGTGACGCTTCCTAAGTAGGTTTGGGTTGTGTACTCATGCAACTTCGTAAGGTGATAGCATATGCCTAGAGGCAATTATGGTTCATGAGAAGAACTATCAAACTCATGTTCTTGAACTAGAACCTGTGGTATTTGCTTTAAAAATATGGTGACACTATCTATATGGAGTGCATGTAGATGTGTTTACTGATCATAAAAGTCTCCAATATGTTCTCAACAAAAAAGAGTTAAACCTCCGTCAATAAAAGTGGTTAGAACTTCTGAAAGATTATGATATGAGTCTACTTTACCATCCCCGCAAAGCCAATATTTTCGCGGATTCTTTGTGTCATAGGTCCATAGATAATGTAGCTAATGTTGAAGATGTGACAAATGAGTTGATTCGGGATGTGCATAGGTTGGCGTGCTTGGGAGTTTTCTAGTGGATTCTCATATGGGTGGTGTAATAATCCAACATAGATCCAACTCTTCCTTAGTTGTTGATGTGAAAGACAAGCAACATCTTGATCCTATATTGACGGATTTGAAAGATTCTGCACTTCGTAAATTTGTTGAAGCTTTCTCCTAAGAGGGAGATGGGGTACTTAGATATCAAGGTAGGTTGTGTGTGCCGGATGTGGATGACTTAAGAAGGAATATTTTGGAACATGCTCATGGTTTGCGATATTTCATACATCCGGGTGCCACCAAGATATACCGCGACTTGCGGGAGATATATTGGTGGAATGGTTTGAAAAAAGACATAGCGGAGTTTGTGGATAAATGTCAAAATTGTAAACAAGCTAAGGCCGAACATCAAGGGATGGAAGGCTTGACTCAAGGCATAAAAATTCCCACTTGGAAGTGGGAAGATGTCAATATGAACTTTGTAGTGGGCTTGCCTCATTCTAGAAACATGATTTGATTTGGGTCATTATTGATGAGATGACTAAGTCAACACACTTTATTCTCATCAAGGCTACTTATTCGACGTAAGAATATGCCAATTGTACCATAAGGAGATTGGGAGATTGCATGGGGTCCCCTTTCCTATCATCTAGGATAGGGGTAGTTAATGTACTTCTCTTTTTTGGAAGCCGTTCCAAACTGGATTTTGTACTAATGTGAAGCTTAGTAATGGTTTAGTGGAACGAATCATCCAAATCCTAGAAGATATGTTGTGGGAATGTATCATTGACTTCAAGGGTAAGTGGGATGAACATCTACCATTGATTGAATTTGCCTCCAATAATAGCTATCACTGAAGTATTGACATAGCCCCATTTAAGGCTCTTTATGGGAGAAGATGCAGATCTCTGCTTGGGTGGTTCGAGGTAGGTGAGTTTGCTCTAATAGGTCCCGAAATATTTTATCAGGTTGTGGAGAAAGTCCAAATCATAAGGGATAGATTGAAGACTGCCCAAAGTTGGAAAAAATCCTATGCCGACAACAGATTAAGGGACCTTGAATTTATTGTAGGTGATTTGGTCTATTTAAAATATCACCCATGAAAGGGGTAATAAGGTTTCATAACAAAGGGAAACTTAAACCTCGGTATTTGGGGACTTATAAGATTTTGCAATGCATCTGAAGTGTTGCCTATGAATTGAAATTACCTATTAAGTTTGCTTCGGTACAATTAGTGTTACATATGTTAATGCTCAAAAAGTGCATAGGGGATCCAGTGTATATCCTTCCTCTATAAGGTGTAGGGATTGATGATAACCTTTCCTATCAAGAGATCTCAATCAAGATTTTAGACTAGTAGGTGAAGAAGTTGAGAAATCAGGAAGTGGCTTCAGTTAAGGTTGTATGTAGGAACCATCTTTTGGAAAGCGCTTCTAGGGAGGCAGAGGCCAATATGATGTTCCGTTATCCTCATCTTTTTACTTCGACTCTTATTAATACTTGAGGTAACAACTTCCTCCTTAATTTAGTATTTTTGGGAGTAATGTGTGCTATGTGTAGAATTTCATGATTTTCCCTATATGTTGCATGATCTAGAGAAAAAATTCATGTTTTAGAATATATGATTTAGTTTTCTTAATACATATGTTTCTCATGTTGAAATTACGTTCACTATGAAAGGCGTATCTTGATTCATGGGGTGAGCATTTTGTAGAAGTGTGAAGATATCACACTTGATATAAATCATTGTGTTGATCATAAATGATGTTGGAGATGTTAGTTCCTCCTATACTTATGTGAGTTAATGAGTGCTTGTATATTGAGTTGGTAGAGGTAGTTCCTACCTACTTGAGTTCTATGGCAATTTCTGGTTTGATGGAATTTTATCCCATAACAGTGATTTTATGTAGTGAATAGTGCAAATTTTAGGTTTGCACATTTTTGATGTTATAAGCTTTGTGGGATGTTGGTATGGATCTTTAACTTATTTTTGTGCCTTGATCAACATTTTGAGGACGAATATTCCCAAAAGGGGGATAATGTAACACCCAATATGTCTAATGACCTATACTAGAGCCTAAGTATAACCTAATGTCCTAAGGAGGTCTAAATGTGAAGTTAAGGTTCTAAACTAATCTTCCTAACTCTAAAAAAGGTTTTAATACGAAAACTTCAAGGCACAACAACAATATGACCCTTTCATGGACCCATGAGAGGACCAAAGGAAGAGTACAAAAAGCTGCCAAAAACAACTCGGGTTCACGAGAGACATTAATGAATCGTCAATGGACTGACAAACCGTCAATGGGATTGTTGAGTCCATTATTTGTCTCCTACTACTTAACTCCCCCAAACCAACCTCAGTTCTAATTGATGAGTGACTAGTACGGTGTTTCAATGTATTGATGTCCCGTTAACGTGGACTCGTCAATGGGCATTGTCTTCACTGACTCTGCACGACTTAGTGGGTTAGTTAGGTAATTAGTTAGTCATTTAGTTAACAATTAACTATGAATTCAATTAGTTAGTTAAGTATATTAAAAATAATTAAACAGTAAAACAAGCCTTCCACATTATAACTCCCAATTAAACATCAAAACCGACTTTCCCTCTCTCACAAATTCTCTCTCTAACCCACCATTGAAGAAGAAGGAAGAACTCAATCTAGGGCACTCAAGATTCACTCTCTTTCACTTTAAAATCGTAGAATAATATAAAGAAAGGTACGGGGATGTAATTTCATGAATTAGCATCTCCATGAATCCCTTCAAAACTTCTATTTTTGAAATTAATATTGTGACAAAAAACTAGGGCTTGTGATCTAGCCATGGGTTCACTCCAAAATCACTTGATTTATGTTATGTGCCTTATATTATGAATATATTGGGATTAATTGATGATTTCTATTGTGAAAATCTTCCTAGAACCCGTGGTCACCCTATGACTTAATTTCATGAATGTTGTTGGATGAATTGAGTTAATATGAACATGGTGCATTATGATTGATGATTATCTACCCATAGAATCTTATTTTCATGTGTATTATGACTTATATGCCGATAATTGTGATACTTGATTATTGACCTTGAAAAGGGGCTAACTAGGGTTTGTATATATGTTGGATAATGTTGTATATGGACTTGAATTTGTTTGCAAGGTACATGGTTTATGAAAGGATGCAAGTAAGGTAGTGTGGGATAATTTCCACTCTATTGAACCTTACCTATTGTGTGGCATGAATTATGTATAATGAAGTTAGTCTCTTGTGTTGATTGAAAGTATAGTTTTCATGAAAACATTATGATTGATGTTGTGAAAGTTCTACTCACATATGTATGTTGATTCTAGGATGAAAGCGTATTCTCACATAATGAATCTATGTGAATTATGTTGAATTATATTTAATGAAGAGGGAATACTTCTTCACACATGTAGATAAAATCAAAAAGACTAAAAGTAGTAACTTGGGAAAGTGTACCAAGCACTGACAGGATATGGACAATGAGGGAAAAACCCTCCCCTTAATGCTAGAGGTTAGGTCATCCTAGAGATAATCATGAGATGCGGACTCCTCCGTTAATACAATATGTAGAGTCTTTAGGAAAAAAATTTCCTATCCCTTCTTAACGTGCCCCCGTATGACTTAGCTAGTGGATCCATATATATCTAGTATGTAGGTTCTACATTGGCAATTAGAGTACCCTTTTCCAGCGTGGGACTTTATCAGACCAGATTCCATATAAGCTCTCATGATCTATGTTAGTTATGGTTGATCTTCCCTAAATAATAAATAAATGAATGAAGTATGAACTAGTCTACGATATCGTAAAAGTTTTACTCAGTAGAAGTGGGGGTATGGGACGTCACTTATACATTGCACTGGTGGTCTTAGAAGGGTGTTGTGGGAGGTTCTTTGTAGTAATGAGATGATATGAGAACATGTACCTTGAATGGATCATGGTTGTAATGAACATATTCTTATATTCATATATAGTTCATGATGTATGTGCTTCACTTATGATTATGAAGTGGGATATAATGTGAAGGTAATGTATGTGGCCAAGGTGGTTTCTAAGAAATGATTAGTAGAGTTGGTATTATGGGATGCTAACTCTACATTGCACAAGTGGACCATAGGAAGAGCTAAAGTCATACCTTTATTGTAGTTAGACATTTTTGGGGGTTTTTCCTCATGTGTTGTGTGGATGATGTGAATGGATTTTAGAAACCTCATAAATGCATACTTTCATATAAATGTCCCTATTTCATGTTTTAAATGTTTTTATGCATTTCTCCATACTTAGTGCATTAATTGTACTAACCCTTTTCTCCTTTTCAATCATGAGTATTAGTATGGCTAATTGGGTTGCTTCTACAACCTTGAAGAAATCTTGGACTTCTTATCTCCAAGACATGTGGTAGGTCCTCAAATATCCGAGGACTAACGCATTCGATTACACTTTATGATTTTTCTATTGCTGTAATAGACATAGTAGACTTTCCTATGTACTTTTGTTCTATAAGGATATTGTGTCTAAAGGGCTAAGGGCCCTTTTTGAAGACTTAATGTTGTACTCATATAAGTAGATGGTGTATGTGTGACAATGACATTAGATTCCTACTATTTTGCTTTATGAAAATGAGGTTCAAATTCTGTTTAAAAAATTTAAATTCCATATTATTTCGAGTACATTATGGAATGACGATTATGCAAAGGGATTGTATAAGACCTCATTGAGGTCAAGTACACCAGTAACGTCCAAGGGGTACTCTCTAGTTGTTACAAGTTCTATTTTTGTATCATCCATATGTTATTGACCTTACCACCCATCTATCGTTGGAACAAGAAGTAACTAGTCCATCCAACGTCTCTGATCGGACTCTGAGATCCCAGTAGGTAAGGTTAAGAAAAGTATGAGTTGAACCTTTTCTTATTGGGCGAGCATCATAGAGTCCAATTCCCTTCTATGGATGTTGAGCACACCTCTTTTTTGGGTTGGTGGTGCTAGTTTCCCACAACTTGCTAAATTCCACCATGTAGTGGCCATTGCCTACCCTAATGCTCCTACTCTGGACCTCACTGTTGTCTTTACTTTTAGATTTCTTGGCTAAATTTCAGAGTCAACCTTTGACATAAGGCAATATTGTGATAGAGTGTAAGAGGTATAGAACAACCTATTATATTTTAAAATTACCTAAACAATGTTTTTCCCAAGATGATGTCTAAGAATTTTTTGGAAGAAAACCAAAATGAAAGATGTATGGGGCATTACCTGCATTTACAATAATGTAGACCACTTTTCAGTCTACCAAACAATCAATCCTCCGCATTTGTACTCAAGAACTTAAGGGGTATTTCCACATTAAGATATAGAATGTTAAAAGAACACATCAACGTACTAATGCTAAAGGGATGCTCATTATATTAGGGATATTTCCATTCTAATACTCAATTCGGGAGTTCTTAGTGTTTTAAGGAGGTCGACATAAGGTATTTTCCTTCTTCTACATGGATAACATTGCTATCTCTACTTTTTACTTAGCTTCGATAAATGAGTTTCTTTCTATTAGCTCTATAAGCTTCATATCTTTCTATTCCCTCTTAAGCTTTAATTTATGTACTAATCCTACCCCCAAGAAGGGCAATTCTTCTTAAGATTTTTCTTCCATTTTGTTGAGGCATGATGACAAAGACGGAGTAGCACAAACCCCTGAGAAAAAAAGAAAGAACCTTAACATGTTGCAGTAGAGCTTGACCCCTACCCTAGGCATATTGGGATATTTCCATTTGTTGGTAAATTTGGTCATAGGATGGCAATACCCAGTTCATCAGAACTTCAACCAAAAGAGGTAAAAGAGTATAAAGTGTTGTGTCCATTATTTTCTTTCTGACCTAGAGTCAATGGAAGAAGAGATTGTGAAAACTAAAGACTTTGACATGTGTTTGTGGCATGCCTCTAATAAGGTCTCGATAATAAGAATCATTACCAATCGAATCTTTGGGTGAGAGACCTTCCACCTTTTTAATGTTTAGAGTAGATATTATATATAGGATAATAATTCCATTGGGGTGCCCAAGACAAGGCAAGATGAATAGGAATGTTGAAGGGACATAAGACTTAGATAAGATAATGAAAGACCTGACCTTCTAGGTCACCAATATTCTTTGTTAGGGAGTTCAAGATGATCGAACAAGCAGCAAAATAGAAAATTACAATTGGGGAGATCGCATCAAGGTTAGGACCAAGAGGATAGATATTCCACGAAAGATAGAAGAAGATGAATGAAGGTATATACCTACCCCTTATTGGACTATGAATCCTATCAAATCTGGCATGCCTCTGTGATAAATAGGATTAAAAAAGATCAAACCCACCACACTCGACTCAAGACGAGGAGTGGAAATCCGATTAACTATAAGGAGAGGAGTTCGAGTTCTTAAGAATCGGAAATCCTAGTATGCTATTGCACCTGCAAGAAAGGATAGTTGAACTGCCATTTGACCCGGTTTTAACCTATACTTTGAATTAGACTAAGGTTTTAGTGGAGCTTCTTTCTAAATATCAATGACCAATATATTTCAGACTGATGCAAGGCTTTAATAGACATGAATATATGGCTTAAAGAATATTGCATATTTCTGTTCAAAGAAAGCCCTTTATTTTGAGCATATTTAGTGATATGGAGACCCTAAAAAGCCTATAAACTCCCAATTTGGACATGAAAATAGGACATTCTAGACCTTTTCCTCATCGAATGAGAAGATCGATGCCACTATCACCTCTTGGCTTTATATAATATATTCTACTTGAAGGAAGGTTATATGAATGACTTTGCAAGAGTAGTTTTATCGGTGGAAGGGAAAGAGAAGGTTCTTCAAATAAAGCCCCACCTCTATGATCTAAAATGAGTGCAGAAATGTCCCTTTAACAAATGGATCTTTACATATAAAGAGCTTAGATATTTCGTCGTCTATTATCTTTATTTTTTTTCGTCGGCTATTATCAGTCACAAATCATATGTAACACCTCTAAAACGATTTTGGTGAAGTTGTTACACCCTCAAAATGATCTAGGTTAAATTAGATCCTAAAATGTTTGTTATGAGCTTCTTAATTCCTTAAATGACTAATTATAGTGTTGAAATATAGTGTGTGAAGTTTGGAGGAGTTTGGAGGTCAAACCTCCACGACTTTTGAATGTTTTGCCATGAAATGTTCTTGTGTGTGTTAGTGAGTTTCGACTTGTTTTATGTGTTGTTTGGAGTATAAATTGATATGAAAGGTTCCTAATATTTATACGAGAGTATTTGAGGTGCAAAACGTCTAGGAAAATTCCCCAAGGACAAACCAAACTGTCCTTGAGGAGGATTTGACCTTAGGCCAACAAGCTGCCCAAGGCAGCAACTTTTGTTCCTTGGTGAAATTGGTCTGTGCAAAAGAATTGGTCCTCCATAGGTCAAAATGTTTGTCTGTGTCGCGGACACAATGCAGACTCAACTTCCCCGGAAGTTATTTTCAAAAAAATCATGCGGAAAAAACTCTGCGTCGCGGACTTCTTCCTCGACGAAGATTCAAAAAATGAAAGTTGAGTTTGACATATCTAAAAGTCCAAATAAGTATGGGGTTGTTTTGGTAACTTTGGGTGATGTTTATACACTTCTTTTAAGACCTATTTAACCCCTTCACCAATTAAAAACCCCAACACCCAATGAGAAAAATTAAAACCCCAAAACTCTCATCTCTTCCAAATTCTCGCAAAACCTCCATAGGAGACCAAAACTTAAAATCAAGCTAGGGGCTTGATTTATATGGTTTCTTCTCCAATTATTTATGGGTCTTTCATCGATCAGGTATGGTGATCCTTCATCCTTAGTTATCCATTTATCTAAGGAGTTAAATCAATGATTTTCAAAAGTTATTCAAAGACCAAAATTCCCAATTTTTAATCTAGCCATATTGTCAAATTGATTTCAAAGTCATTCTAATGATGGATATATGTTTAATTACTGTTTTAATTATGAATTTTAATCCAATTTCATGAAGAACCCATGATCCTCCTACTTTATCAAATTGACCTATAATGTGGGTCTTGTGATCTTTGTTTCATGTTTATAGAATTATGATTACATTGTCTTGAATTGCTTGTTGCTATTACTATCTATATCAATTGAATATGAATTTTGGTGGAATGAGAAAATATGATAATTATCTTCGGGATTTGGTAATTTTACCTATTTTCCTTCTATTTAGCTTAGAATGTACATCGAATTGTGATGATTGGTATGGTCCACTTATGGTGGCGGTGTTTACATTATTTTACATTTTTGTGTGATATGATCATGGAATTGAAGGCATTAGATGCAAGATGAATTTATTTAATGATCTTCATGTTTAGGAAGTTGAAGGATGTACCCTTGATTCTAATATCATGTCTATAAGGAGAGGAGTTCGAGTTCTTAAGAATCGGAAATCCTAGTATGCTATTGCACTGCAAGAAAGGATAGTTGAACTGCCATTTGACCCGGTTTTAACCTATACTTTGAATTAGACTTAGGTTTCAGTGGAGCTTCTTTCTAAATATCAATGACCATTATATTTCAGACTGATGAAAGGCTTTAATAGACATGAATATATGGCATAAAGAATATTTCATATTTCTGTTCAAAGAAAGCCCTTTATTTTGAGCATATTTAGTGATATGGAGACCCTAAAAAGCCTATAAACTCCCAATTTGGACATGAAAATAGGACATTCTAGACCTTTTCCTCATCGAATGAGAAGATCGATGCCACTATCACCTCTTGGCTTTATATAATATATTCTGCTTGAAGGAAGGTTATATGAATGACTTTGCAAGAGTGGTTTTATCGGTGGAAGGGAAAGAGAAGGTTCTTCAAATAAAGCCCCACCTCTATGATCTAAAATGAGTGCAGAAATGTCCCTTTAACAAATGGATCTTTACATATAAAGAGCTTAGATATTTCGTCGTCTATTATCTTTATTTTTTTTCATCGGCTATTATCAGTCACAAATCATATGTAACACTTCTAAAACGATTTTGGTGAAGTTGTTACACCCTCAAAATGATCTAGGTTAAATTAGATCCTAAAATGTTTGTTATGAGCTTCTTAATTCCTTAAATGACTAATTATAGTGTTGAAATATAGTGTGTTGTGAAGTTTGGAGGAGTTTGGAGGTCAAACCTCCACGACTTTTGAATGTTTTGCCATGAAATGTTCTTGTGTGTGTTAGTGATTTTCGACTTGTTTTATGTGTTGTTTGGAGTATAAATTGATATGACAGGTTCCTAATATTTATACGAGAGTATTTGAGGTGGAAACGTCTAAGGAAAATTCCCCAAGGACCAACCAAACGGTCCTTGAGGAGGATTCGACCTTGGGCCAACAAGCTTCCCAAGGCAGCAACTTTTGTTCCTTGGTGAAATAGGTCTGTGTAACAGAATTGGTCCTCCATAGGTCAAAATGTTTGTCTGTGTCGCGGACACAATGCAGACTCAACTTCCCCAAAAGTTATTTTCAAAAAAATCATGCGGAAAAAACTCCGCGTCGCGGACTTCTTCCTCAACGAAGATTCAAAAAATGAAAGTTGAGTTTGACATATCTAAAAGTCCAAATAAGTATGGGGGTGTTTTTGTAACTTTGGGTGATGTTTATAAACTTCTTTTAAGACCTATTTAACCCCTTCACCAATTAAAAACCCCAACAGCCAATGAGAAAAATTAAAACCCAAAAACTCTCATCTCTTCCAAATTCTCGCAAAACCTCCATAGGAGACCAAAACTCAAAATCAAGCTAGTTGCTTGATTTATATGGTTTCTTCTCCAATTATTCATGGGTCTTTCATCGATAAGGTATGGTGATCCTTCATCCTTAGTTATCCATTTATCTAAGGAGTTAAATCAATGATTTTCAAAAGTATTCAAAGACCAAAATTCCCAATTTTTAATCTAGCCATATTGTCAAATTGATTTCAAAGTCATTCTAATGATGGATATATGTTTAATTACTGTATTAATTATGAATTTTAATCCAATTTCATGAAGAACCCATGATCCTCCTACTTAATCAAATTGACCTATAATGTGGGTCTTGTGATCTTGGTTTCATGTTTATAGAATTATGATTACATTGTATTGAATTGCTTGTTGCTATTACTATCTATATCAATTGAATATGAATTTTGGTGGAATGAGCAAATATGATAATTATCTTGGGGATTTGGTAAGTTTACCTATTTTCCTTCTATTTAGCTTAGAATGTACATCGAATTGTGATGATTGGTATGGTCCACTAATGGTGGCGGTGTTTACATTATTTTACATTTTTGTGTGATATGATCATGGAATTGAAGGCATTAGATGCAAGATGAATTTATTTAATGATTTTCATGTTTAGGAAGTTGAAGGATGTACCCTTGATTCTAATATCATGTCTATGTGAATTGATGTCATGTGAAGTATATGAATAGTCTTCCTCACTAGTTGTATGACCTAGGTGTGGAGATGATGTTATATGCATATGTATGATGATCATGTTAGGGTTAGGTTGCTATATATGGCTAATGATGATGAATATTCTTGTAGTATGACCCAATCCTATGAAATCCCTATATGAACGTGTGATCAAATTATGCTGGGAGTCTTTTATTCTAATTTTGAATATCCTCTTGTCTACGATGGTGTAATGTGAGTGTTTGTAGTCAATAGGCCTTAAAGTTGTATATGTGTGTATGACATGAGATTTGAGGAATGTTGTACATGTGTTGTGATCTTAAGATGGTGGCTTCCCCAATGCTATGTTATAGCCATTATGTGATCATGTTGACCAATGTACACACACACTTCATACATATCTATTAGTAGGATAGATTCATGATGACTAAGGAAAGAATAGTTCTCCTATGCATTTTACATATTTCTATGCATGTAAAGTATATGATTAATGAATTTATGAACATGCGTGCCTAAAGGTGTTTATGTGAAGGTAGATCCCACATATATACACACACACACATACATGTATGAATGATTATGTAATGGTGTTATAGTGAATAAGTGAGTCTTTTTAAAGGTATTACTCAATTTTACTCTAAACTAGACTATAGTTTGAATATGATATGATTATGTGAAAGGACATTCTCACATGATGCAGGTTCTACGATGAAAGAACGTTCTCATCTTACATACCTTTGAGCTATATGATTTCTGAGGGAGTAAGTCCCTAAGACCTAATCTTTGTGAAATAAAGGTTAACTAAAGGCTTAAAGATGTTTAAAATGGGAGCTTATTTCTTCCCACATAAAGGTAATTCAAATGAGATGGAGGTCTCACGTTAGTAAGTCCGGCCTCCCACACGGGTTTTTTCACGTTAGTAAGTCCGGATTCCCAAGATATGTGTTGTCTCATGAGAGGGAAACCTTCACGTTCAGCAAGTCAAGGTCTCTAGAAATGATCTCCTTTACCCTTAACTATGTGTCCATATAGGACTATAGCTTAGTGGATCCACCTAGATAGCTATGTACGAATGGTTACACCGTAGGCAAGTGTTAACCCTTTTTTTTTGTGTGGAAGTAAAACACTGCATTCCATCTAGCCCACATTGTCTATGTCGGTTATTGTTATGTCTCCCGAAGGTTAATAAATTGACTTAGATAAGAATATCAATTCTAATCTAAATTCCTTGAGAAGTGTACTTAGCATAGAGAGGACTATGGACTCTATCTATGCATTGCACTAGATGACTTCATGAAAGGATAGGGTTTGATACTCTTATAAAGTAAAGACTTTTGTTATGTATGAATTGAATGAATGCATTTTAAGTGACTTTCTATGTGAAGATATGAATTATGAGTATGAATGTGAATTGCAGTTATGGCTTCGAAGTGATTTTACTTGGTATAAGTGAGGTATGGGATTCTATGTGTACATTGCACAAGTAAGATTGTGAAGGGGTTTTGAGGGTGGTTTACCTATTATATGAACTAAATGAGTTATGAATAAGGTTGTAGTAAAGTAAAGAGTCCTTATATGATGATGTGAAGGCCTTATGTTTAGTAATAAATGAAAGTGTTATGACTTGTTTAGTATGTTATGCCTAGTCTAGGGTGAGTTCTTTCGTACACTTCGTACAAGTAATATTATGTGATGCTATGTACACATTGCACTAGTGTGACTTAGGAGTTGTCTTAGGTGATGGTATTTATGTGAAGTTGATTTCTATGATGTGCTTATGACTTGTGAATATATGTGGTTGTATTTATGAATCATATCTATGAAAGGATATTGTAAGGTGATCTCAAGGTAATACATTGTACCAAGTACACTTGACAGTTACTTAAGAAAAGAAGTAAGCTAAAAAGAAAATTAATATATTGTATGTATTGAATATGCCTCAAAGTATGATAAATGTCTTTATATGTTATTATGAGTAGTATCCATGTCTATATGATGTATGTGAACTATATATTGATATTATATGTGCCTACGTTCATGAGGTTTACTAAAAAGATATGTTGCATGATTTCAAATGAAATGTCCTCTTTAAATGCATATTTTTGCCTGGTTTCCATACTTAGTCCATTCTTTTACTATTACCATTCTTCTTCATCTTTTTTACACAAAGTGTATGTGGTGATAGCTAGAGAATATCTTCTAGATGAAGATCTTGGATAGATCTCCCAAGTTCAAGGAAAAATGGATCCTTATGATTCAACGATTTCCCCAAGTCGAGTTCTTATTCAAATTATGTAATAGAGTAGATGTTATTTTATGTAGTTAAGGGTCATGTCCCTATTCTACTCTATTAATTGTTAAGTCTAAGATGGCAAAGAGACTTTGATTCTTACTAAGTAATATGACATATATATATATATA